>NC_072786.1:664910-837382 GCF_022539595.1 Amphiprion ocellaris
TTTGTGTCTCGTTTGTGTTTTGTGTCTTGTTTTGTCGTTTTGTGTCTTGTTTTTGTCATTTTGTGTCTTGTTTTTGTTGTTTCATGTCTTGTTTTTGTCGTTTTGTGTCTTGTTTTTGTCGTTTTGTGTCTTGCTTTGTCGTTTTGTGTCTAGTTTTTGTCGTTTTGTGTCTTGTTTTTGTCATTTTGTGTCTTGCTTTGTCATATTGTCTTGTTTTTGTCGTTTTGTGTCTTGTTTTTGTCGTTTTGTGTCTTGCTTTGTCGTTTTGTGTCTAGTTTTTGTCGTTTTGTGTCTTGATTTTGTCGTTTTGTGTCTTGATTTTGTCGTTTTGTGTCTTGCTTTGTCGTTTTGTGTATAGTTTTTGTCGTTTTGTGTCTTGTTTTTGTCGTTTTGTGTCTTGCTTTGTCGTTTTGTGTCTAGTTTTTGTCGTTTTGTGTCTTGATTTTGTCATTTTGTGTCTTGCTTTGTCGTTTTGTGTCTTGTTTTTGTCGTTTTGTGTCTCGTTTTTGTCATTTTGTCTTGCTTTGTCATTTTGTGTCTTGTTTTTGTCATTTTGTGTCTTGATTTTGTTGTTTCATGTCTTGTTTTTGTCGTTTTGTGTCTCGTTTGTGTTTTGTGTCTTGTTTTGTCGTTTTGTGTCTTGTTTTTGTCGTTTTGTGTCTTGTTTTTGTTGTTTCATGTCTTGTTTTTGTCGTTTTGTGTCTTGTTTTTGTCGTTTTGTGTCTTGCTTTGTCGTTTTGTGTCTAGTTTTTGTCGTTTTGTGTCTTGTTTTTGTCATTTTGTGTCTTGCTTTGTCATATTGTCTTGTTTTTGTCGTTTTGTGTCTTGTTTTTGTCGTTTTGTGTCTTGCTTTGTCGTTTTGTGTCTAGTTTTTGTCGTTTTGTGTCTTGATTTTGTCATTTTGTGTCTTGCTTTGTCGTTTTGTGTCTTGTTTTTGTCGTTTTGTGTCTCGTTTTTGTCATTTTGTCTTGCTTTGTCATTTTGTGTCTTGTTTTTGTCATTTTGTGTCTTGATTTTGTTGTTTCATGTCTTGTTTTTGTCGTTTTGTGTCTCGTTTGTGTTTTGTGTCTTGTTTTGTCGTTTTGTGTCTTGTTTTTGTCGTTTTGTGTCTTGTTTTTGTTGTTTTGTGTCTTGTTTTTGTCGTTTTGTGTCTTGCTTTGTCGTTTTGTGTCTTGTTTTTGTCGTTTTGTGTCTTGCTTTGTCGTTTCGTGTCTTGTTTTTGTCGTTTTGTGTGTTGCTTTGTCATTTTGTGTCTAGTTTTTGTCATTTTGTGTCTTGCTTTGTCGTTTTGTGTCTTGCTTTGTCGTTTTGTGTCTTGTTTTTGTCGTTTTGTGTTTTGCTTTGTCGTTTTGTGTCTAGTTTTTGTCGTTTTGTGTCTTATTTTTGTCGTTTTGTGTCTTGTTTTTGTCATTTTGTGTCTTGCTTTGTCGTTTTGTGTCTTGTTTTTTCATTTTGTGTCTTGTTTTTGTCGTTTTGTCTTGTTTTTGTCATTTTGTGTCTTGCTTTGTCGTTTTGTGGCTTGCTTTGTCATTTTGTCTCGTTTTTGTCGTTTTGTGTCTTGCTTTGTCATTTTGTGTCTAGTTTTTGTCATTTTGTGTCTTGCTTTGTCGTTTTGTGTCTAGTTTTTGTCGTTTTGTGTCTTATTTTTGTCGTTTTGTGTCTCGTTTTGTGTCCGACACTGGAAATGTTGGGTCCGGGCCCATGGACTATGTAGCTAATCTGTTTATTACAGCGCCACCTTCTGGTGAAACATTACAGCATAGTAGACTAAATACTTCACATTTAGTTTCAAGTGTTCACGTCTTATTTCCTTGTGCATCTATTATATTTGAGACAGAACATGATGGTTCTGTTCTCTCCTGGTTCTACTCATAGATCCACATTCTAAACATCCAACCCAACACATCCTCCGTCCTTTTATTTTGGAATAGCAGAAATGCTCTTCCTGGATTTACATCTATGAATGAAAGCTGCATCAGAAGGCCACTCATTTCTTCTGTTCCATATGTTCTGTGATATAATAATCAGTCTGTTTCTGGACGTTTATTAAAGAGCCATTTAAACAGATCTGAAGACGCGTCACATGTGTTTGAGCTGCAGCAAGCAGAGAAAAAGCAAACAAGCAGAAAACAAGCAAACAAAGAGCATGAGAGGAAGGTTATCTAAGCAGAGCGACGGAACGTTTCCACATGAGCGGCCGCTAACATCACTTCTGCATCATCTGCTCTGAGTGCAGCACCTAAACTGCTGCTTCCAGCCAATCACAGCCCAGCAGGACCGCCTGTTTACTGCTTATATAAGAACACAACACCTACATCCACTAAATGTCACACTCATGATGCCTGTTTGGAGGCTTTTAACCCTTTCAGCTCCTGGTTCTGCTTTGGTTCCACACCAGAACCTCCTGGAGACACTGGAGTCTCTTTGGGGTATTTTTCCATCATTTTAGGCCCTTTTTGCATCTTGGCTGGTATTTAGCTTCTTTTTAACCCTCGTGTCGTCCTGTGGGTCAAAACTGACCCAGTTTAAAGTTTGAAAATGTGGAGAAAATAAATATTTCACAGTGAAACTTCTGATGTCCACATTTTCAACATTTTTGGGAACTCTTTAAACATTTTTTGGTGGAAAAAAATGTTAAAAATGTTTAAGAACATTCACATAAAAATCAACCAAAATCCAGCAAATTTCGCTGGATTTTGGTTGTTTTTTATGTGAATGAAGAGTCCTGACGGTTCTGTAGGCCACATCTCTAACCCAACAACAAGATAAGCACTTCCTGTTGCCAGGTTTGTTCAGCAAAAATATAAACTTCTTGTGCAAAATGACTAAATATGATCCAGTAATCTAAGAACCAGCATCCTGCAGAAGGAGAACTGTTGGTTCTGTAAGGGAACCTGGATGCTGATAGTTTGGACTTTTAAGTAAAAGTCCTTTGAATCCATGACTTTTCTCCTTCATGTTCTCCTTCTTGTTCTCCTTCTTGTTCTCCTTCATGTTCTTCTTCATGTTCTCCTTCATGTTCTTCTTGAAGTTCTACACATTCTCCTTTATGTTCTCCTCCATGTTCTTCTTCATGTTCTCCTTCATGTTCTTCTTGAAGCTCTCCTTCTTGTTCTCCTTCATGTTCTCCTTCATGTTCTCCTTTATGTTCTCCTTTATGTTCTCCTTCATGTTCTCCTTTATGTTCTTCTTTATGTTCTCCTTCATGTTCTTCTTGAAGCTCTCCTTCTTGTTCTCCTTCATGTTCTCCTTCATGTTCTCCTTTATGTTCTTCTTTATGTTCTCCTTCATGTTCTTCTTGAAGCTCTCCTTCTTGTTCTCCTTCATGTTCTCCTTCATGTTCTCCTTCATGTTCTCCTTTATGTTGTCCTTCATGTTCTTCTTGAAGTTCTTCTACACGTTCTCCTTCATGTTCTCCTTCATGCTCTCCTACATGTTCTCCTTCATGTTCTCCTTCATGCTCTCCTACATGTTCTCCTTCATGTTCTCCTTCATGTTCTCCTACATGTTCTCCTTTATGTTCTCCTTTATGTTCTCCTTCATGTTCTCCTTCATGTTCTCCTTTATGTTCTCCTTCATGTTCTTCTTGAAGTTCTCCTACACATTCTCCTTTATGTTCTCCTTCATGTTCTCCTTTATGTTCTCCTTCATGTTCTCCTTTATGTTCTCCTTCATGTTCTTCTTGAAGTTCTTCTATACGTTCTCCTTCATGCTCTCCTACATGTTCTCCTTCATGTTCTCCTACATGTTCTCCTTTATGTTCTCCTTCATGTTCTCCTTTATGTTCTCCTTCATGTTCTTCTTGAAGCTCTCCTTCTTGTTCTCCTACATGTTCTCCTTCATGTTCTCCTACATGTTCTCCTTTATGTTCTCCTTCATGTTCTTCTTCATGTTCTCCTTCATGTTCTTCTTGAAGCTCTCCTTCTTGTTCTCCTTCATGTTCTCCTTCATGTTCTCCTTTATGTTCTCCTTTATGTTCTCCTTCATGTTCTCCTTTATGTTCTTCTTTATGTTCTCCTTCATGTTCTTCTTGAAGCTCTCCTTCTTGTTCTCCTTCATGTTCTCCTTCATGTTCTCCTTCATGTTCTCCTTTATGTTCTCCTTCATGTTCTCCTTTATGTTCTTCTTTATGTTCTCCTTCATGTTCTTCTTGAAGCTCTCATTCTTGTTCTCCTTCATGTTCTCCTTCATGTTCTCCTTTATGTTCTCCTTCATGTTCTCCTTCATGTTCTCCTTCATGTTCTCCTTTATGTTCTCCTTCATGTTCTTCTTGAAGTTCTCCTACACGTTCTCCTTCATGTTCTCCTTCATGTTCTCCTTCATGTTCTCCTTTATGTTCTCCTTTATGTTCTCCTTCATGTTCTCCTTCATGCTCTCCTACATGTTCTCCTTCATGTTCTCCTTCATGTTCTTCATGTTCTCCTTCATGTTCTCCTTTGTTCTCCTTCATGTTCTCCTTTATGTTCTCCTTCATGTTCTCCTACATGTTCTCCTTTATGTTCTCCTTCATGTTCTCCTTTATGTTCTCCTTCATGTTCTCCTTTATGTTCTCCTTCATGCTCTCCTACATGTTCTCCTTCATGTTCTCCTTCATGTTCTTCATGTTCTCCTTCATGTTCTCCTTTATGTTCTCCTTCATGTTCTCCTTCATGCTCTCCTACATGTTCTCCTTCATGTTCTCCTTCATGTTCTTCATGTTCTCCTTCATGTTCTCCTTTGTTCTCCTTCATGTTCTCCTTTATGTTCTCCTTCATGTTCTCCTACATGTTCTCCTTTATGTTCTCCTTCATGTTCTCCTTTATGTTCTCCTTCATGTTCTCCTTTATGTTCTCCTTCATGTTCTTCTTGAAGTTCTCCTACACATTCTCCTTTATGTTCTCCTTCATGTTCTCCTTCATGTTCTCCTTTATGTTCTCCTTCATGTTCTCCTTTATGTTCTCCTTTATGTTCTTCTTGAAGTTCTTCTACACGTTCTCCTTCATGCTCTCCTACATGTTCTCCTTCATGTTCTCCTTCATGTTCTTCATGTTCTCCTTCATGTTCTCCTTTATGTTCTCCTTCATGTTCTTCTTGAAGTTCTCCTACACATTCTCCTTTATGTTCTCCTTCATGTTCTCCTACATGTTCTCCTTTATGTTCTCCTTCATGTTCTCCTTTATGTTCTCCTTCATGTTCTTCTTGAAGTTCTCCTACACATTCTCCTTTATGTTCTCCTTTATGTTCTCCTTTATGTTGTCCTTCATGTTCTTCTTGAAGTTCTTCTACACGTTCTCCTTCATGCTCTCCTACATGTTCTTCTTCATGTTCTCCTTTATGTTCTCCTTCATGTTCTTCTTGAAGTTCTTCTACACATTCTCCTTTATGTTCTCCTCCATGTTCTCCTTCATGTTCCTCTGGTCAGACTGTAGAACATTCTGCTGGTGTGGGTTCTCCATAAACCGTCCACAGTTTGTCCTGAGCCGCTCCTCCTGTAGAAGTCTTTATGCATGTGGAGTTCTGTGTTCATGTGTTCATGTGTTCATATGTTCATGTGTAACCCTCAGGGCGTTTTGGATTCTTTTTTGACTCTTTATTCATTAAGAAGTCAGAAGATAGTTGATTATCTGATCAGAAGTATTTTAGACGTTTCAGAGATTAGCAGAAGTAAATAAACGTGGTGGGCTAAATTCTGTGATTTTAGGTTCTTCAGTGAATATTTTCTGGTTTCTTTCCTTTGTGACGGTAAACTGAAGCTCTCTGGTGGTATAAATACACTGAAGTTAATAAATGAAGTAACAATAAAAGAATACTCCATAACTGCTCGTATTATTAGATCGATGAGGACAAATATCAGAGTGAAATACTTTATCAGGCGTTGATTTTATGGATCAACCACCAACAGTCAGGAAGGACTGAAATGAAAGAAGATCTTGGATTTATTTTGACTTTTATTCAGGATATTTAACCCTCGTGTCATCCTGTGGGTCATAATTGATCCCATTTTAAAGTTTGAAAATGTGGAAAATATATATATATATTTTCACAGTGAAACTTCTGATGTCCACATTTTCAACATTTTTGGGAAATTTTTCAACAATTTTTGGTGGAAAAAAATAAGTGTTTAAAATGTTTCTTAAGAACATTCACAAAAAAACAACCAAAATCCAATGAAATTCGCTGAAAATATTTTTTTTCTTTTCTTTAAAACGGATCATTTTTGACCCACAGGACAATATGAGGGTTAATGCAGTTTATTATTATAATGTTCTAATGTCATTATGTAGTTTATTAATAATAGTAATATATTTTAATACTACTATCTTATGGTTCTGTAAAGGCCAGCCTCAGACCCCCTTTGTGAATTTTGCGGCTATTTTTAGGGGCTTAAAGAGGGAAAATCCTGCTTTATTATCCACAGACGAGGTGGCACAACTGCGTCACATGAGTGTGGGTTTGAAATAATTTTATTTTCCAGCTGACAGCGTCACGTTCAGCTCCATGTGCTGCATCAGTCACGCATGAACTCACAGATTTAATTACTCAGTAATAATATTCACCAAGGCTCACCCTGGATAGAAATAGACTCTGGACTGTTCTGCTGTTTATAGCAATCAGCTGCTGGAGCGGCTGATGGTCGGGGGCGGAGCCACAAGCTCCCAGCAGCCAATCACACTCCGCTTGATTGAATTTTATACAAAGATGCTCCTGATAAAGTGTCCGATGGCGCTACATTAGCCTAGCCCTAACCTAGATGTACGTTAGCTTAGCCCTAACCCAGCTATACGTTAGCTTAGCCCTAACCCAGATGTACGTTAGCTTAGCCCTAACCCAGATGTACATTAGCCTAGCCCTAACCCAGATGTATGTTAGCCTAGCTCTAATCCAGATGTACGTTAGCCTAGCCCTAACCCAGATGTACGTTAGCCTAGCGCTAATCCAGATATACGTTAGCTGAACCTTAACCCAGATGTACGTTAGCTTAACCCCAGCCCAGATGTACATTAGCCTAACCCAGATGTACATTAGCCTAGCCCTAACCCAGATGTACATTAGCCTAGCTCTAATCCAGATGTACATTAGCCTAACCCCTAACCCAGATGTGCATTAGCCTAGCTCTAACCCATATGTGCATTTGCCTAACCCGGATGTACACTAGCCTAACCCAGATGTACATTAGCCTAGCTCTAATCCAGATGTACATTAGCCTAGCCCTAACCCAGATGTACATTAGCCTAGCTGTAATCCAGATGTACATTAGCCTAGCCCTAACCCAGATGTACATTAGCCTAACTCTAATCCAGATGTGCATTTGCCTAACCCTGATGTACATTAGCCTAGCTCTAACCCAGGTGTACATTAGCCTAGCTCTAATCCAGATGTACATTAGCCTAGCCCTAACCCAGATGTACATTAGCCTAGCTCTATCCCAGGTGTACATTTGCCTAACTCTAATCCAGATGTGCATTTGCCTAACCCAGATGTACATTAGCCTAGCTCTAACCCAGGTGTACATTAGCCTAGCTCTAATCCAGATGTACATTAGCCTAGCTCTAATCTAGATGTACGTTAGCCTAGCCCTAACCCAGATGTACGTTAGCCTAGCTCTAATCCAGATATACGTTAGCTGAACCTTAACCCAGATGTACATTAGCTTAACCCCAGCCCAGATGTACATTAGCCTAACCCAGATGTACATTAGCCTAGCCCTAACCCAGATGTACATTAGCCTAGCTCTAATCCAGATGTACATTAGCCTAACCCCTAACCCAGATGTGTATTAGCCTAGCTCTAACCCATATGTGCATTTGCCTAACCCGGATGTACACTAGCCTAACCCAGATGTACATTAGCCTAGCTCTAATCCAGATGTACATTAGCCTAGCTCTAATCCAGATGTACATTAGCCTAACCCCTAACCCAGATGTGCATTAGCCTAGCTCTAACCCAGGTGTGCATTTGCCTAACCCGGATGTACACTAGCCTAACCCAGATGTACATTAGCCTAGCTCTAATCCAGATGTACATTAGCCTAGCCCTAACCCAGATGTACATTAGCCTAGCTGTAATCCAGATGTACATTAGCCTAGCCCTAACCCAGATGTACATTAGCCTAACTCTAATCCAGATGTGCATTTGCCTAACCCAGATGTACATTAGCCTAGCTCTAACCCAGGTGTACATTAGCCTAGCCCTAACCCAGGTGTACATTAGCCTAGCTCTAATCCAGATGTACATTAGCCTAGCTCTAACCCAGGTGTACATTAGCCTAGCTCTAATCCAGATGTACATTAGCCTAACTCTAATCCAGATGTGCATTTGCCTAACCCAGATGTACATTAGCCTAGCTCTAACCCAGGTGTACATTAGCCTAGCTCTAATCCAGATGTACATTAGCCTAGCTCTAACCCAGGTGTACATTAGCCTAGCTCTAATCCAGATGTACATTAGCCTAACTCTAATCCAGATGTGCATTTGCCTAACCCAGATGTACATTAGCCTAGCTCTAACCCAGGTGTACATTAGCCTAGCTTTAACCCAGATGTACATTAGCCTAGCTCTAACCCAGGTGTACATTAGCCTAGCTCTAATCCAGATGTACATTAGCCTAGCCCTAACCCAGATGTACATTAGCGTAGCCCTAATCCAGATGTACATTAGCCATCTGGGTTAGGGTTTTTCCTCTTATTTTGTATTTAGTTTTTTTACTCTCTTTGTGGTGGTTTTCTCTCCTCATCTTGTAGATGTTTTGCTATCTCCATGTTTCCTCTCTACTCTGGTCAACATCTGTAGATGTTCCACCGTGCTGGATGGATCTCTAACATTCTGTTCACTGTTTCTGCTGAGTTTATTTCAGTTTCTCTGAGGAAACACTGCCTGCAGTTCAACCTGAAACTCTCTGAATGTTTTGGTCTCAACTGGTCCTGGAGAACAGTTCCTAGATGGTTCCTGTGTAGTTCCTAGATGGTTCCTGGTAGGTTCCTGGGTAGTTCCGAGATGGTTCCTTGGTAGTTCCTACATGGTTCCTGGTCGGTTCCTGGGTAGTTCCTAGATGGTTCCTGTGTACTTCCTAGATGCTTCCTGTCAGGTTCCCGGGTAGTTCCTAGATGGTTCCTAGGTAGTTCCTAGATGGTTCCTGGTAGGTTCCTAGATGGTTCCTGGGTAGTTCCTAGATGGTTCCTGGTAGGTTGGTTTCTAGGTAGTTCCTGCATGGTTTTTCATAGGTTTCTGGAACCAGGAGGAGGAAGGTTCTGGTTCTGGTTCTACTGGATCCGGTTTTAAGAAACACTTTATAGTGAATTCAATAAAACGGCACTTTGAGATCGGATTGAGTTGAATTCTGCGATGGAATAACGAGATCCAGATAATGTTCCAGGATGGTCTGTAGCTGTTTAACCCTCATGTCGTCCTGCGGGTCAAACTGTCCCGTTTTAAAGTTTGAAAATGTGGGAAAAAAAGCTGATTTTCACAGTGAAACTTCTGATGTCCACATTTTCAACATTTTTGGGAAATGTTTGAAGATTTTTTGGTGGAAAAAAAAGAAATGTTAAAAATGTTTCTTAAGAACATTCACATAAAAATCTTTTGGTTGATTTTTTGTGAATGTTCTTAAAGAAAACATTAGCAGTTTTACTGATATATATATGGAATCACTTTAGATATTTTTAGGATTTTTTTGGAAGATGTTTACTCATTTTTTGAAAATATTTACAAGAATTTTCCTGCCAAATTTGGGGGAATTTTTAAAATAAAACTTTTAATTCATTCATTCATTCATTCATTCATTCATTGATTCAACTGTCAACCACAATTTTATTTGAATTGAAAAACTTCACTTATTGTGTCAAATATTGCTATTTGACAAAACTGCAATTAATTGCGATTAATTGATTACAAAGCCTGTAACTAAGTAGATTAAACTTTTTAATTGCATCCCACCACTAATATATATATATATATATATATATATATATATATATATATATATATATATATATATATATATATATATATATATATATATATAAATGAATGAATGAATGAACACAGATGGAATTATGTAGTAAACAAGAAGTGTGAAATAAGTCAGAACATGTTTTATATTTTAGATTCTTTACTTTGATTCCTGCTTTGAACTCTCTTGTTCTTCTCTGGATGAGCTTCATGAGGTAGAACCTGAAATGGTTCCACTTAACATGTGTTCCTTGTCAAAGTTCATTAGTGGAGTTTTTTCCTTCTTAATGGGGTTAGGACCATCAGAAGTCAGCTTGGTCCACAGCTGACAGCCCTATTGGACAACTGTTGGAATCCAGATTATGGAAGAACCAATCAGCTAAGAGAACTGAGAGTCCATCATTACTTTAAGATCTGAAGGTCAGTCAGTCTGGAAAATTGCAAAAACTTTGATTGAATCCTCCAGGAACCATCTAGGAACTACCCAGGAACCTACCGGGAACCATCTAGGAACTACCCAGGAACCTACGAAAAACCATCTAGGAACTACCCAGGAACCATCTAGGAACTACCCAGGAACCTACCAGGAACCATCTAGGAACTACGCAGGAACATACCAGGAACCATCTAGGAACTACCCAGGAACCATCTAGGAACCTACTAGGAACTACCCAGGAACCTACGAAAAACCATCTAGGAACTACCCAGGAACATACCAGGAACCATCTAGGAACTACCCAGAAACCTACCAGGAACCAGCTAGGAACTACCCAGGAATCTTTAAAGAACCATATAGGCACTACCCATGAACCATCTAGGAACTATCTAGGAACTACCCAGGAACCATCTAGGAACCTACTAGGAACTACCCAGGAATCTTTAAAGAACCATATAGGCACTACCCAGGCACCATCTAGGAACTATCTAGGAACTACCCAGGAACCATCTAGGAACCTACTAGGAACTACCCAGGAATCTTTCAAGAACCATATAGGCACTACCCAGGAACCATCTAGGAACTATCTAGGAACTACCCAGGAACCATCTAGGAACTACCCAGGGACCTATCAGGACTTTGAATGTATCTCCATGTTCAGTTTCTAAAACCATCCAGCTCTACGACCAAACTGTCTCCATGAGGACCTCCCCAGGAAAGGAAGACCAAGAGTCTCCTCTACTGCTGAGGAGAAGTTCATCCGAGTCTCCAGCCTCAGAAATGTCCTGTTAACAGCAGCTCAGATTAGAGTCCAGATAAATACCACCCAGAGTTCTAGTAGCAGACACATCTCTACATCAGCTGTTCAGAGGAGACTGAACCAATCAGGCCTTTATGGTCCAGCAGCTGCTCAGAAACCACTACCAAGGAAAAGCAACCAGTAGCAGAGATTAGTTTGGACCCAGAAACACCAGGAATGGACATTAGACCAGTGGAGATCTGGGCTCTGGTCTGATGAGTCCTAATGTGAGATCTTGAGATCAGGCTGTGGAAGGTCTATCTGACCAAGAAGGAGAAGGATGGTAGAAGCAAAATTTTGACAAGATTTATGTAATTTTAGACTAATTTTAAGCCATTTTGGACATTTTTTGGTCATTTTGGACATTAGACCAGTGGAGATCTGGGCTCTGGTCTGATGAGTCCTAATGTGAGATCTTTGGTTCCACCCGCCGTGTCTTTGTGAGACCAGAAAAGGTGATGGATGGTCTCTACATGCATGGTTCCCACCATGAAGCATGGAGGAGGAGGTGTGATGGTCACTGTTGGGGATTTATTCCAAACTGAAGGAACCCTGAACCAGCATGACTACCACAGCATCCTGCAGTGACATGACATCCCATCTGGTTTAGTTGGACCATCATTTATTCTCCAGCAGGGCAATGAGCCCAAACACACCTCCAGGCTGTGGAAGGACTATCTGACCAAGGAGATGATGGGGATGACCTGGCCTCCACAGTCACCTGACCTGAACCCAGTCCAGATGTTTGGGATGAGATGGACATCAGAGTGAAGGCAGAAGGACCAACAAGTTCTAAGCATCTCTGGAACTCCTTCAAGACTGTTGAAGAACCATTTCAGGTTCTACCTCATGAAGCTCATCCAGAGAATAACAAGAGTGAGCAAAGCAGAAATCAGAACAAAGGGTGGCTGTTTGGAAGAATCTAACAGGACGGACATATTTTGAGTCATTATTGGTAATCTTTGATTCAAATTCAATCATTTTGAACTCATTTTAAGTCTTTCTGGGACTTGTTCAGGGTTATCTGGGACTTCTTTTGGGTCATTTGCGACAAGATTTAACAAATTTTGGATGTATTTTGAGTCATTTTGTACAATTTTTTAACACATTTTGGGACATTTTGAGTAGTTTTGAACAGGTTTGGAGTCATTTTGGACTAATTTCAACTGACTTATTTCTGACTTATTTCACTCTGTTTTGTTTCCTCCATAATTCCAGATGTGTTCATTCATAGTTTGATGCCTTCAGTGAGAATCTACAGTGGAAATATTCATGAAGATAAAGATGAACAGTAAATGAGAAGCTGTGTTCAAACTAACGACTGGTAGTTTTTTATATATATATATATATATATATATATATATATATATATATATATATATATATATATATATATATATATATATATATATATATATAAAATATATATATATATAGTGACAGCTGTAGGGCTCTTTTCATGCTGTTGCTGTCAGATTTCCCATAATTCCTGTCCATCCCAGAAGCAGCCGGAGCGTCTCTGGATTATGGAGGTTTTGGTGTGAAAACAGATTTGGATACGATCAGTTTGTGCTTCCAGATTTGAGATGTGTGACTTGTTTTTCTCTCTGCTGAGGTCTGAAATGTGTCCAGATCCTTTTAAAACTGCCGTCCCGTCTGAGTAACGGCTTCAAAAACATGCTAAGTCTGCGGCGCTGCGACCTGCCGGGATTTGCAGCGTCTGCTATTAAGTACATAATGCCGAGTGCTCCGTGATCCGCCGGCCATCTTCACAGCCGGAGGTCAGCAAAGGTCTGCGGTGAAAAACATCCGACGAGCTCATCCTTCACTCCACAACTCAGACAGATATTTATCATGTTAATGCTGTGTATATGTCTGAACAGTAGAATAGAATGAAAAACATCTATATTGTTGCTTCTTTACCTCAAAGTTTGAAGATTAAAGACTAAAAATAGCACCACAAGCTAACAGATAAATACTGATGATCAACACCAATAAAGCTGCTGATATATAAAACATAAAGTGCATTACTTTAGCAGATGAAACATGGCATCAGGATTGAGTTTTGTCTCTGGTGTTTAGAATCTGAGATAAAAACACGTCAGTGAAAGCAGAAAGAGCATATTTAACCCTCCTGTTGTCTTCATTTACAGGCACCAAAAAATATTGTTTCCTTCTGTGGAAAAAAAAATCCAAAAATTCAGCAAAAAAAAAATCCCCAAATTTCTGAAAATTTGCAAAACCTTCAGGAAGAAAGTTCCAATAATTCCGTAAAAGTTTCCCTTAAATTTTTTTTAAAATATCCCCCAAATTTGGCAAGAAAATTCTTGCAAATATTTTCAACAAATTAGTAAAAATCTTCCCAAAAAATCCTGAAAAAATATCTAAAGTGATTCCATATATATCAGTAAAACTTCTAATATTTTCTTAAAGAACATTCACATAAAAATCAACCAAAATCCAGTGAAATTCGCTGGATTTTGGTTGAATTTTTTTGTGGAAGTTCTTGAGATACATTTCTTTTTTTCCACAAAAAAATGTTGAAAAATTTCCCAAAAATGTTGAAAATGTAGACATCAGAAATTTCATTGTAAAATTTTTTTCACACGTTTTCAAACTTTAAATTTGCAAAACCTTCAGGAAGAATATTCCAATAATTCCTTAAAAGTTTCCCGTGCACGTTTTTTTTTAAATGCCCCACATTTGGCAAGAAAATTCTTGTAAATATTTTCAAAAAATGAGTAAAAATCTTCCAAAAAAAAATCCTAAAAATATCTCGTGATTCTATATATATCAGTAAAACTTCTAATATTTTCTTCTAATGTCTTCTTTAGAAACATTTCTTTTTTCCACCAAAAATTTTATATATTTTAATAAACTGCTACCTGTTTGTCCCCTGTGGGCCTCCATACTGTCAACTCTGATAAAGTTCTTTAAGCTGTGGATTCACGCTGATGAAGACGTGATGGGGTGACCTTCAGCATCCACTTATCGTCACGGCAACACGAGCCAGAGGACGAGGTCGATGCAAGCTCAGCTGTTTGTGCGGAAAGCGGTCACCATGGCAACCAGGGATGACTGCAAATTAGTGGCGGAAGCAAAAAAAAAACCCCACAAAATCTGAGCTGTTTTCTGAGCCGACAGCAGCAGCAGAAGAAAAACAGCCTCCAGGGAGGTTAGCGTGATGTTTCACAACCACAGACAAACGGTCCTCTTTAGTCCACCCAAAACCAACAAACACCAACGACTGAAGACACACACATAAACAAACACACATACATGGGTAGAAAGTCACGCCAACATACGTGCAGAAATCTGTTCAATCTCCTAAACGTGTTCATTTAAAGTAAAACGTGAGAAGAAACAAAAGACTTCAGTCCTGAAACCCACTAGAGATCATTTCACCTTTTAGTAAACATAACAGCAGAGACAGAAGTCCTGCAGCGCCACCTAGTGGACCTCTGGGAGACGAACAGCTTCCTTTTATATCCAATTATTCACTTACCACAAACCTGTTTTCAGTGATTAATCACAGAAATACAAAACTCTAAATTCTCAAGATGCTAGTAGGAATAAAATAATTATGAATAATAATAATATGTTTTTATTTTAGCAGTAGCGTTACAAAATGTTACACAAAGGAATTAAAAAGAGCAATAAGACAACAGTAAAATAATAAATCTAATTTAAACACTAAAAAGTGACTTTAAACCATTAAGAAGATTCGATTTATGAACAAATACCCGAAAGGATGAAGAAAATTAAGACAATAGAGTCATTTTAATTTTATTTTTTATTTATTCAATTGATTTTAGGACTTACATTGATTAATTTAATACATAATTTACTGTTTTTCAGCTGCATGTTTAAAACTACAGAGATCCAAATTCATATTTTACTCATCAAACTGTTTAGAAATGATTTTAGTTCAATGGTTTTAATCAGTGATTAAAGTTTAAATGTTCAGGATTTCAGTCCTGCAGCTTCATTTCTAAACATGAATGCAGTTAAATGTTTATTTTATTTGTTAATTATTCTAACGTTGTGTTGAACCTGTTCTTCACCTGATTCAAGCAGCTGAATTTATTTGTTTAACTTTTCAAAACGTTGTTTGACAGAAACAGGATAAATGAAATACAACCAAAATTAATACGACAGATCACAGAAGTCTGATCCGGAGCTTCTCCAGGAATTAAAACACACATTTTACTTCTCCGTTCTGTTATTGGTTCTGACAATGAACACAGTTTGAACAGTTTTGTTTCTTTACGTCCAACAAGCAGCTAAAACCAGTAAAACCTGACTCTGAATGTTCTTTGTTTGGGTATAAATTTAGATCATACCTGATTTCACCAGCTGATTTATACGGTATTTTAAGACTGAAATGTTAGTCTGGATTTAACCTCACTGATATTTTAAAGCTGGTAGGAACACTGATTACATATATGAACCATCTCTGAGACACCAGAATAATACCTGAAATATTTAAACTGTTTTCTCAGAGCCTTTGATGAATGGATGTGATCACAGGTTGGCTTTCTAGGCCTCCATAGTTGTTTGTGGAGAATATTTTTAACCAGCTTCAGGAAACCAGACGGACAGTGGTCGATCTGACTGAAAACTTCTGCTGCTTTATCAGATGTTTTCCTCTCAGTGGGACCAAAACCTCCTAAATGAACATCCAGTTGTTCTACAGTGACTTGAAACTCTAACCCTAATCTTAACCTTAACCCTAACTCTATCTCTAACCCTACAAACCCTATAACTCTAACCCTAACCCAAACCTAACTCTATCTCTAACGCTAATCTTAACTCTAATCTTAACTCTAACTCTAACCTTAACACTAACTGTAACCCTTCAGTGTAGCAGTAAAAGGGTTAGATTAGGGTCACATTGAAGATGAATTTCCCTAACCTTTCCCTGATGAATTCCCTCTGAAAATAAGATTTGGACTGCAGACGTCTGTAATATCTTTTTAACCTTGAATCTATGCAGCTAAGGTATAGCTCACCTGCTAACACATAGAACCTAAAACCCTGAGGACTCTGGCTCGACTCCAATATGACTGACCTCTTTATAAAGTTGAATGAACATTTCATGACTGTTTTGGGTTACTATCCCCCTTAAAGCTATGGACCAAAAGTATAGCTCCCTTCGTAGAACACAAACTTCAAACCCCTCAGGGTCCTGGTTCAAATCCTGTGGGGCCAATCTCTTCACGAAGTTTGATAAACAGTTCATGATGTATTTGGGTTAAAATCCCATGAAATCTACAGAATAGAGGTATGGCTCACCTGGATGGACACAGGACTTCAACTCCGGAGGGCTCTGGATTGAGTCCTGCACGGCCAACCTCTCCATGAGCATCCTATGATCAATCTGGGTTGAATGTCTGCACTTGATAATCTCTTTGAGGGAATGTTGTTGTCCACTTTTTACAAATTTCTAAATAACTAGTTATATTCTGGCATTGCCCAGTAGGGGATCAAGCACTATATGATGTCACATTGTCACCAGTTCCTTTTATCGTACGTTCTTACAAGCATGTTGTTATTTTAAACCCAAGTCTTTAGGCCTGCACAAACAGAATGGCAATCCCTAAACACTAAACCCTAACCCCATCCCAACCCTAACCCCAACCCAACCCTAACCCCAACCCAACCCTAACCACTAAACCCTAGCCCTAAGCCTTCCCCTAACCTTAACCCCAACCCTTTCCTTAACCTTAACTCTAACCTTAGCTCTAACCCTACAGTTTAGAGGATTAGAGACTAAATTGATGGCGGGCTATTTGCTCATTAATGAACCAGTTTAAATTCTGAATTCTATTTTCAGCTTCTTCAGTGTGAATATTTTCTGGTTTCTTTCCTCCTCTATGATCATAAACTGAACAAGACATTTTTCTGATGTTTTAGAAACCGAACAGCTGAAAATATTCCACAGATTAACTGATAGCGGTAGTATTAATTATTGTAGGAGCTTCAGTAGAAATCCGCTGGACTTCTCCTTCAGTAACCTCTAAGAGAAGTTCTGTTGATTTCTACTGAAGCTCTTGATCAGAATTAGTCCCATCCCAGCTGGCTGGTAGAAAGACTTCATGTTTAAGGCTCTTTACTGTTGGTTTTTCCAGTATTTATAGCTGACACCAGTGGTTCCTGAAACCAGCTCCATTTAGAAATGCAGCTTTTCTTTCATGTGAGTCTCGGTCCAGATGATAACACCTGTTTTCTCACCTTAAAACCATCTCCTCCTGACCTGTCTGTTTGAGGAGACATTGGTGGAAATGCTGTCCTATCAGGTGACTTTTGGTTGAAACATGGTAAAAACAGGACTTTTCTGTCACTGAAACTGTTTGATTAAAACGTGAGGAAGCTGCAGCGCTAAAAGAAAAGTGCAGATTTTCTTTGTAGCGCAGCAGGACGACAGATTCCTGAACGGTTAAAGGCAGAGTTTCTATCCACTGACGTCTCAGCTGTGTGAATTTTGGGCTGGCGGGATGAGATTAAACTCTCCTTTCAAATCTCAGTTTAGCCTTTTATTTGAACCCCAGCATCCATTTCTCAGAGTCCTGACGTCGTGAGAGGCCGGTTGAAAGCTCCAGCATCTCCTGTGTTTGTTCAGCAGCAGAGGCAGTGATACAGGCCACACCGGCACCTCGTGTTCTCCTTGGAGAACATTTGTCGGGGGAAAGCGAAGGAGGAAAGTTCTCCTGCTTGCTGGATTTGTCTGCTGCATATGCTGCGGTGGATTACGCTGATCCAACTTAATGCCTAAGACCATGCAATCATTCATAACTACAGGAGCTGCTGAGGGCAGCCGTGGATGCTCCCGGCACCATCTGCCGCTGCCGGGGGGATTAACTTCGAGGAAGATGCTGAGGTGGGGGTGGAGGCGTGCGGACCCCGAGCTGCCGACCACCAGCACAAACATGCTGCCATCCCAAAACCTCTGTCACCGTTAAAGTTCCCATCAAACCCAGATATCTGGAACCTTTACACCTTCCTTCCCGTTAGAGCTGCAATGTCAGAAAATCCTGAATATTAGTCGACAGTTTCAGTACTTAACCATTTTTCAATGACCCATTTTCAGTAAAGGCTCAGAGAGAAAGCTTTTCAACCCTCGCGTCGTCCTGCGGGTCAAAATTGACCCATTTTAAAGTTTGAAAATGTGGGAAAAATATGAATTTTCACAGTGAAACTTCTGATGTCCACATTTTCAACATTTTTGGGAAATCTTTGAACTTTTTTTGGTGGAAAAAAAGAAATGTTAAAAATGTTTCTTGAGAACATTCACCTAAAAATCAATCAAAATCCAGCAAATTTCATTGGATTTTGGTTGATTTTTTCGTGAATATCCTTAAAGAAAATATTAGAAGTTTTACTGATATATATGGAATCACTTTAGATATTTTTAGCCTTTTTTAAAAAGATTTTTACTCATTTTTTGAAAACATTTACAAGAATTTTCTTGCCAAATTTGGGGGCTTTTTTAAAATAAAACTTTTAAGGGAAACTTTTAAGGAATTATTGGAATTTTCTTCCTGAAGGTTTTCTCAAATTTTCAGTAGTTTGGGGAATTTTTTGCTGAATTTTTGATTTTTTTTTCAGACAAGGAACCAATATGTTTTGGTGCCCATAAATGAAGACAACAGGAGGGTTAAAGAATGAGCATCACTGTGAGATAATTATAGCAGAAAAGGGTTTCATATCCTGAATACTGCAGTATTTACTGTGTGGGTTCTTGGACCATTTGTACTACTACTGCCGAGTAATTTAGGATTTTAACAGTACTAGTACTCTCATCAATCCGGTACTTTAACGGTATCCCTTTTAGTCCTTGCTGATAGTTTTTTTAAGAGGAAAAAATGAATGAATTAAGAGCAGAATCAAGATAATTTAATTTTCTCCATCAGTGCTCTGCAGCAGCTTTGTTTTAAACAGATCTCTGTCATAAACTATAATGTGATGATTGAAATGTAGATTACCAACAGCAGTTATTTACTGCTGATTAATTTATAGATACTAATGTTGGGTCAGGACACACATTTTACTCACTAATTAAAATGTGTTTCATTAAACTGTACAGCATTATTTAACAATTTAAAGACTGGGGTTAGTTTAAGAGTCCAGGTGTCCCCACCTTCATGGATGGATGGATGATGGATGGATTGATGCTGGATGGATGGATGCTGGATGGATGGATGGATTGATGGATGGATGCTGGATGGATGGATGGATGATGATGGATGGATGGATGATGGATGGATGGATTGATGCTGGATGGATGGATGATGATGGATGGATTATGATTGATGGATGGATTAATGGATGGATGCTGGATGGATGGATGTATGATGATGGATGGATGATGGTAGGATGGTTAGTTGGATGGATGGATGGATGTTGGATGGATGGATGGATGATGGATGATGATGGATGGATGATGGTAGGATGGTTAGTTGGATGTATGGATGGATGGTTGGCTGGATGGATGGATGATGATGGATGGATGATATATGATGGATGGATGTTGGATGGATGGATGGATGTTAGATGGATGGATGGATGGTTAGTTGGATGGATGGATGAATATATGATGGATGGATGTTAGTTGGATGGATGATGGATGGATTTGTTGTATATCTGCACTAAATAAATAAATGAACTGAATATCATGCACTAATCTAAAAACAAGAGAACTTCTTGATCTGAACCATTCCTCCACTAAGGTCTGATCTTCTCTTTGTTTCCAGAGACTTGAAGTCCTCCGACCATCCAGGAAGACCATCCAACGCAGGATTCCCTCCACCAGGAATTACACAAACACATGGAAACTGCTGCTGTGTTTGGAAAACCAGGCATCTACGCCCCACTTTTTTGGAACTCTGTGCCTTCAACCAAAACCCGCCGGTGAAACTTCTGAAGCTTTTTCTTCTTCTCCTTGACTCAGTGGAGATACCTGCCTGATGGAGGAGGACCTGGATGGTGCTGCTGTCTCTCTGGAGAAAAAAAAAACAAAACAATCAACATTTCAATCAATCTAAAGTCCCAACGTATTCTTTTTTTTCTACAAATTGTGTCAGTGATTTCCTTCTGATCGGAAGAAATCCCTTGCTGTGCAATATCAGTGGATATTTCTGTGAAGTTGTCATGTGGACGCAAACGTTTCGGTTTATTTTTGTAACGATGTTTTCCTGATATCTATTTTTCTAAAGTGGCGTATGACAGATGAGGAGAAAAGAAAAAAAGAACTCATTTTGAGGGAGAATGGAGGTAAAGTTGTTGGTAAAGTTTAGTTTTCCTCAGAAACAGCCCTTCCTGCTCTGACCAGGGCCAAAGCCATAGCCTATCTCAGATATCATCGATGCACTGGAGCTCCAAACAAACAGCGAGATGCATTCAGGGTCCCTCAGTCCGTGGACGCCACCACAGACTCCTCGTCTCAGCTGTTGGGTTTATCGAGCAACGCTTGCTGTTTCTTCAGGGGCTTGAATCTGAAGTATTTAGTATTCTCTACCTTCGTGTGGCCTGTTCTTCTTCTCGCTGTTATTTTGTACTTCCTCCTACATATCAACCAAGCAACTAGAAGTGGCATGATTCTGTGTGTGTGACTGAGAAAAATGAGTGTTTTTTTGCTAGAATGGGATGGAAAGTTACTGTAAATTCTCAAATAAATGACAAAGTGAAGGAAGGGAAAACTGCTAAAATAAAAAGATGTTAATCTTAAAAACAGCAACTGATCAGTTAGCAGGAACCACGGAACACTTTAGGATGGTGTTCTTCATCTTTAGCCCTCGTGTCGTCCTGCAGGTCAAATCCTTTTAATGTTTGAAAATGTGGAAAAAAAAATATTTTCACAGTAAAGCTTCTGATGTCCACATTTTCAACATTTTTGGGAAATTTTGGAACATTTTTTGGTGGAAAAAAAATGTTTAAAATGTTTCTTAAGAACATTCACATAAAAATCAACCAAAATCCAGCACTGGATTTTGGTTGATTTTTATGTGAATGTTCTTAAAGAAAATATTAGAAGTTTTACTGATATGTATGGAATCACTTCAGATATTTTTAGGATTTTTTTGGGAAAATTTTTACTAATTTTTTGAAAATATTTACAAGAATTTTCTTGCTAAATTTGGATGATTTAGCAAGAAAATTCTACTTTAAAGTAAAACTTTGAATATTTTCTTTAAGAACTTTTTTAACATTTCTTTTTTTCCACCCAAAAATGTTGAAAATGTGGGTTAGGGTTACACTGTGTGGTTTCACTGTGAAAATATATTTTTTTCCCACATTTTCAAATTTTAAAATGAGTCATTTGACTAAACTGATTCGAAATTTGTTCAAATGGACTCAAAACTTGTTTAAAATGACTCGAAACTTGACCAGAATGACCTGAAATTTGACCAAAATGACTCGAAACTTGAACAAAATGACTTAAAACTGGTCCAAAATGACTCGAAACTTGTTCAAACTTGAACTTGTTCATTTTGACCCACAGAACGACACGAGGGTTAATCTGGTACCTCGGAATGATAGATGGTTGTGTTTCAGTTTCTCATTTTGACTTGGTGAGGCGCATTACAAACATATTAATTTCAGCAATAGGAGGATTTTTTTTTCTGCCATCTTTGCCCTTCATTTTTACTGCTCATGAAAAGGTTTTACAGACATTTGACATGTCAACATTACAACTTTAAATCCTTTCCTGGTTAAATAAAGGTGTTTTTTCATCAAAAATTGCTCACATTTTAAACTGAACATATTTTCATGAGTACATTATGCTGTACGCTCCTGGTGAAACAGACAGTTTTGTGTGAAAAACTGAAGGAGTTTTAATGAAAAACAAATGAGCAAAACCACGAGTTAAAGATGAACAAAGACGGAGGCCTCTTCAGATGTTCTGTTCAAGGATCGTCACTGTCTGAGAATTTACAGTAACTCCTGTTTATTGTTTGGATCGTGTTTTCTGCAGTTGTGAATTATGTTTTCCGTGTTTCCTAGAAGCTGCTATCCCTGTACTGTGTAGACTGGAGTCGTCCAGCCTTATCCCAGCTCTAACATTGTCCTCTCACTCTCCATATACCTCACAAACATCTCATAGTTCCTCACCATCAGCTCACTTCAGGTGGTCCAGTTTGTGTCTCTCAGGGAACCAGTAAAGCAGATCCATCCACTCAGAATGACTTTAACCTGTTTGATCCTTCAGTGAAAGCAGAACAGGATGTGGCCAAAAGTATGTGGACACCAAAACTAACTCATGTATTGCAAAAGCTCAACATCTTACCAAGTATATTTGTCCTATTTTTAGTCAAAATGTCTCATCCCGCTTGATAAAGATAAATTCACTTAACAAGAGACATTTCAGCAGATAGAGGGACTTGTTTTAAGACAATGCATCTTAAATATCTTGTTAAGTCAAACAATCTTGAAATTGTCTTGTTTTGAGTTGAATTTTACAAGAAAACTCAAAATAAGTTTAACCTTCGTGTTGTCCTGCGGGTCACAATTGACCAGTTTTAAAGTTTGAAAATGTGGGAAAAAATATATATTTTCACAGTGAAACTTCTGATGTCCACATTTTCAACATTTTTTGGGAAACTTTGAACATTTTTTGGTGGGAAAAAAGAAATGTTAAAAATGTTTCTTAAGAACATTCACAAAAAAATCAGCCAAAATCCAGCAAAATATTACAAGTTTTACTGATATATATGTAATCATTTTAGATATTTTTAGGATTTTTTGTAAGATTTTTAATCATTTTTTGAAAAATATTTACAAGAATTTTCTTGCCAAATTTGGGGGATTTTTTTTCAACTTTTAAGGAATCACTGGAATTTTCTTCCTAAAGGTTTTGCAAATTTTCAGAAACTTGGGGAATTTTTTGCTGAATTTTTGGATTTTTTTCAGACAAGGAAACAATATTTTTGGTGCCTGTAAATGAAGACAGCAGGAGGGTAAATGTGGTGGAAAAGAACAAGTTCATAAGAATCCCAGACTAACCCTCACTGAAGCGTCTCGGTAAGACTTTTGGCCGATCCTGTTTATCTGCTCTAAAAAAAAAGATTTGAAATATTTTAACAACATTTTTTTTTGTTGAGGTGACAGCAAGAGAAAGGAAGGCGTCCTTTTGACTCTGCTTTACTGAACACCCGATCAGTTTTAATGGACCAAAAACCCTGAAGTATCAGAGTTTGTCTCCTTTGAATGAACAAACTCACAGCGATTATCCTAATAGAAACCCCTCAGAGGCACGAACTGGAACTCTGTGCCAGAAAATTCTGCATCGTTTTGGACATTTCCAGTATTTCTTTAGTTTGCAGAGTGTTCCTTTTACTGCATGGTTCTGACTGAATACAGCCCGACTCTCAGTGAACCCAGGGATGTTGTGTTCTGTCTGCAGTAGTGGATTAGTTTCTCCTGTGTGGAGTCCGTAGACTTCGCTGCCTGTAAGTGTGAATCTTCCGTGAAACTGCCTCCTTTACCGACTCCGTTCCTTAAACAAAGCTGCCAAACTGGTCTGAATAAGCCAAAAGTTTTTCTGTGTTTAGGTGGTTTAAGTGTTTTACATGTTAAACCTCATCCCGTTAATGTTACATTGTGTTTTTAACAAGAAGAATCCTGTTTGTTAAACTGTTGATAATATATGCAGAAGACTTATGAAATAAACTGAAACTAACTCACGTGTGTGTTTATTGGCTGTGTGAAAGTGTTGCTGCTGTGGTGTCTAACAATGGATCACGCTGTTGGAAACAAGAGGTTTTGTGCTTTCAAGTGATGACTCGGACTGAGATACAGTATCTGTTGTGTGTTTCATTACAGCAGTGAAGATGGTTGTGTTTTGGATCTGAGGATCATCACCGTCATAGAGCCTCTAGAACCACCATCTGCCAACATGCTAATGTTCCCTCATCACATTCTCCACTGCTTGCTGTTTTTTGGTCATTGTTTGTGGAGGAGCAAATGAAACATTGAACCTGCAGCTACATTTTGCAGCTGTAGGCTTAACCCTAACCCAAACCTAACCCGAACCTTAACCTTAACCCTAACCTTAACCCTAACTCTACTAACCCTAACCTTAACCCTAACCTTAACCCTAACCCTATCAATCCCAACCCTAACCTCAGCTACCCCCAACAGATTGGAGTTGGCTCTAGCACAACAACACACACACACACAGTACACACCCCATTCCCCCCTCACAGTCACTAATTCCACTCATCTCCACTTATTCACACCAAACCAGAGGCCTCCATTTTTCCATGAAACACCAGTTTTCTTTGTTACGGTCTCAACACCGGGCCTTCCTCAACTATAGAATCGTCTCAGCACACAGAAAAAAAACAAAAGTCTACATTCAATACTCATCAGATCCAAGTTTTCTAGTCACAACCCCACACCAACACTCCAACACAGTCATCACTACAGAAATAGAAAATTCATCCATAATCCACACACTGGCAAAGCAGCTCCCACTCTAGGCACTTTTTCCATCACCACTACAAATGTCATATACATTATCACTTGCCCATATTTCCATATACACTACATAGGGGAAACCAAACATTCTATACGCACCCATCTATCCCAACACCTTTACATTATTGGGGAGAAGCATCTTTGCACCCCCCCCCCCCCCCGGTTACACATTTTCAAATTCATCCTTCTACCCACCTCATAATCTCAGGCCTGGAAAACAATGATCATTGGACACTTGGCCAGAGGAGGAGGGCGGAGACGATTTGGATTCACAGGCTCGGGACCGCCACACCGGGAGGCCTTAACGATGTCTAACAGACAACAACCAGCAGCCCCCTGGCGTGGTGGCTCCGGGTCTCTCTCTCCTCCTCCCCATCACTCTGCCTGGGGATCTCACCCTGGTCCTCCATAAATTCTCCTCCACACAGAGCAGTTGACCAGTGCTAACTAGGCCCAAACCAGAACCACTAACCCCAACCCTACTACCCCTAACCCTAACCTTAACCCTGTGGGGGTTAACCCTAAACTTACTGCACTTTTATCTAACCCTAATCCTACTAGCCCTACTAACCCTACAAACTGTACTAACCCTACTAACCATAACCATAACCCTACTAACCCTAACCCTTATTCTAACATAAAATTTGTTTTCAGACATCGAGGCACAACACCATCTGATGATGAACTTGTCATGACTGATTAGAGGATATAGTCGAGGCTTCATGCTGAAAGTGTTACGGACCTGGAGACTGATCACTAATATTTGACAGGTTACAGGTATTTGGGATGTTTGTGAGTTAAACCTTCTCAGCCACTGAAACCCTCATTCATGCCTTCATCACTTCCCGCCTTGACTACTGCAATAGCGTTCTCTTCGGCTCCACCTCCAAAGCTCTCAATAAAACTTCAATACATTCAAAACTCTGCTGCCCGACTCCTCACCCGAACCCGTTCTCATGACCATATCACCCCCGTCCTGCAGAACCTCCATTGGCTCCCCATTTCACACCGCATCCAGTACAAACTGCTTCTCCTCACCTTAAAGTCCATCCACAATCTTGCCCCCTCTCACCTTACCGATTTGCTCCTCCCCTACACCCCCCCCAGGAATCTCCGTTCATCCCACGCAAACTTCCTTTCCATCCCGCACAGGACCAGCCGGTGACATTGGGGGGACAGAGCCTTCGCCATCGCCGCCCCCACACTCTGGAACTCACTCCCCCATGCCCTCCGTGACTGCACCAACCTCACCACATTTAAATCCCTTTTAAAGACTCACCTTTTTAGATCTGCTTTCCTTAAGTGATTCTGTATTTTATCTTGAACTTGATTTACTGTTTATTGATTTTAATTAACTGTTTTATTTTATTGTATTTTATGTACAGTGTCTTTGAGTTTCTTGTAAAGTGCTTTATAAATAAAATTTATTATTATTATTTATTATTATTAAACTGGTCTGAATCCAGCAGAGCTCAGCTTCAGCTCCACAACTCTACAATTTCATTTATCGGACGCTTTTATCCAGAGAGACATCCATCTGAGCGTAGATCCAACACATCAAAGATCCAGTCAGGAGAAACCAACCTGGAGAAGATAGAACAAGTTCCGGTGAGAACTCCTTCAGTATCACAGCATCACCAGTCCACATACAGCTCCTGAAACCTGAGTTCTGTTCTGCAAAGCAAGTCTGACATATCAAGACTTTCTTTGTCAGTTCAATGAAAACTGAACCCCAGTCAGAGAAATCAGGTATCAGAAGGAAGTTCAACCTTCTCTATCAGCTCAGACTGTCTGCTGGAGATGCTGTTCACATAGAAGGAGACCTTTAAAGCATCATGTGACTGATCTTCTGCAGTGAATGAACACTGGTTTATTTTTAGAACTTCATCGTAGTTTTAATGTAGAACCGCTGCTGCTGTAAACAATGCAGGACAGGAATGCTGCTAGAAAAGTGTATTAATATATGATTTATTTTACTGATCACTGCAGCTGATCCTGCATCAGCAACTGAATACATGCAGGTTTCCATGGTAACAGGATGCATCCAGTGTGTGATGCTGTAACGGCTTCATTCAGTGGTTTCAGTCACATTCAGTTTTATTGTGACTCCTCCTGTGTTCCGGTTTGGGTAACTTCCTGTGTAGGACTTCAGCTGTTTCCTGGGTTTTTACCTTTTTCCTGCCACCTTGCTGGTTTGTTTGTGTGCACGATCTCTGGCTGTCCTTATTGAAGGCTTGGGCTTTTAGTCTATGGGCCCGGACCCAACATTTCCAGTATTGGTACCACTCAAGGTGACCAATTCTTTTTGGTATTTTTAACCAGCTATATGTTTCTAGTTTGCATTTTGATATTATAGCAGTTGCAGACTCACAGATTAATAAATGTTATCACTGGTTTAATGGACACCATGAAAGGGGTGGAGCCTAAAGTCAAATTCAATAGGATTATTCCTCATTACGAAAAAATAAGAAATGCCACATGCTACACGTCATCATCTGTGTTAATAACTGTACAACACAGAACAACACTATAACAAATCTCAGTCTGAGAAAGATTTCATTGCAATGGCAACAAGGTTGTCTGTGACAAAAACAACACAAAACGACAAAAACAAGACACAAAATGACAAAATCGAGACAGAATGACAAAAACAACACACAAAATGACAAAAACAAGACACAAAACGACTGAAACAAGACAACATTACACAAGGGAGATGTAAAATTTAAAAAATGAGCATGAAAAGAAAGTACAAACAAGACTGATTCATCTGGGTCTGATGTTTAATTATATTACATTAATTTATTTTTATATATATATATATATATATACACACACATATATATATATAAATAAAATACCCTTTCTCAAAGAGTTTTATTTGATTATTGACTCAGATGTGATCTCTGCACATGGTGAGATTTAAATGAATTGTACCATACAGCGGTTAACAATCAATCAATCAATCAATCAATCAATCAATCAATCAATCAATCAATCAATCAATCAATCAATCAATCAAGATTTATTTATAGAGCACTTTACAACACTCAAAGGTGACCAAAGTGCTTTCCAGTTAAAATCAAACAATAAAATTAGAATAAAAGCAAATTAAAAGAAAGGAACAATAGAACACATGTCAACAAATAAAATCAAAATAAAATAGGATAAAATACAATAAAATGTCACCGCATTACTGAGTATTAAAAGCCAGTCTGAAAAGATATGTTTTGAGCCGGGCTTTGAAGAGGCCAAAGTCAGTGATGGTGCGCATGTCAGGAGGCAGTTTTTTCCAAAGTCTGGGTCCAGCGACTAAAAAGGATCGATCACCCCAGTGTTTGTACCTGGTCCTAGGGACTTCCAGAAACAGCTGTTTAGAGGACCTTAACGCCCTGTTAGGGTTTCGGACAGAAAGAAGTTCCGTTAAATAAATAGGCGCAAGGCCGTTGAGGGCTTTTAAAACGAAAAGCAAAATTTTAAAATCTATCCTAAAAGAAACTGGAAACCAGTGGAGGGAAAAGAGGACGGGGTGCCTTGAAGTGTTCCTCAGGAAACGGGCTGCCGCATTTTGGCGACTCCGCCCCCTCGACCTGACTCCGCCCCCTCGACCTGACGCTCGCGGTGTGCTGAGGAAAGAGCAGCGAGGGGGGAGGAGCTCAGTGAACGCGCTGTCGTCACCGAGTTTAATCAACGTTTCAGTCAACAACAAGAAATCCAGCACGTGTGTTGAGAAGAAATCATTCAGGATAAAAGTTTTATTTGTTAAAGACCTCGTATTAATGAGGGCGACGCGCATCGGTGTGTGGTCAGTTCGCTTGGAACTACGAGCAACAGGGCGGAGATTTCCCTGCATGGAGCCTCGTCTGCAGATGCTGACACGCCGCGGGCGGCTGGGATGTGTGTAGCCGGCATCTGGAACAGCTGATCGGAGCCAGCTGACCTCCGAGGAACACCGCACGATGAAGCCGTCATATTCCCGGGGAAACCACAGCAGGTGACGACGATCATCCTTCCACAACTGCATCATGTAGGCTCTCAGTCGAACAAGGACGCCGCTTCGTTTCCCCCGCTTTCTGTGCCGACGTTTGCGGGGCGGGGGAACAGGTAGACGCCGCAGGTAGTGGGGAACAGGTAGAGTCCACAGGTAGTGGGGAACAGGTAGTAGTGGGGAACAGGTAGAGTCCACAGGTAGTGGGGAACAGGTAGAGTCCACAGGTAGTGGGGAACAGGTAGTAGTGGGGAACAGGTAGAGTCCACAGGTAGTGGGGAACAGGTAGTAGTGGGGAACAGGTAGAGTCCACAGGTAGTGGGGAACAGACGCCAGGAATGGTAGGAGCCTCTTTGATTGTCCACTACAGGCGTAGATCGTTGGCTTTATCACTAAATCACTAAAATCTAGGAGGGTCTGGTGATCATACACCAGCAGCGGTGACACATCATTAACAAAAAGTGAAATTAAGAGTGGTAGCAGCAAAACATGGAGCAGAGGTAGACGGCCTGCCATACACAGTGGCGCCATCTTGGATCTCAGATAGCTTTTGACTCAGTTATGGTGAATGTGAGCGTTTCACTAATAAGTGATAAAGCTGCCAGTGTGGAAACACATCTTAATGTACTTCTATTAACCCAACATACATCTTAGTACCACTTAGGTTTGGTCACCTGAGGTGGTTCCAATATCTGGTCTGGCCCGTGGACTATTCAGACTGCCATTTGTTTTCTTCTGCTTCTGGGTCTGGATCTGGGTTTTAACTGAAGCCTGATTTAATGAGACCTAACTCTGTAACGCCACCAATACCGTGGACAGGAATGGAACGTCCAGGAGTTTGTAGCACAACAGCACAAAAGTAAGACTGAGAAAATTCTTTCTAATTGACCCTGGGGACAAATAAAAGTTTCTGAATCAGCAGCAACTCATCTTCCAAGAAGAAGTCTTTGTTTAATGTGGACAGTCCACAGGACAGTGTGCAGTTTGAACTAGAAGTCCTTTCTACTGAACAAATTGGCCTCGAGTCTTTGATTTGTGTTCAACATCCCTCCAGTTTAACCGTCCATAGGTATAAATATGATAAAACAGTTTTATCTGACACTGACTGAGAGGCTACATGAATTACAGCGTCTTTAGCTAGAATTTAAATATTAATTGTAAGACGGCTCACTCTGTTTAAATAATATTCTGTCTGGAAATACAACTCGTATGCTTCAAAACATGGATGAGTTAAAGAAAAAGATAAATGTGTGTATTTGTACTTTCTCCTTCCATTTTGCCATTGTTAAATAGTGCTGTGTTCATGCAGCAGATCATAAAATACAGATGACGTTTCATCTTTGTGTTTTTTTTTCTTTGTGTTCTTCCTCTGGAGTCTATACTAAAGAGTCTTGGTTTAAACTAAAACTAATGTGATTAATGATTTAACCCTTCTGTCGTCCTGCGGGTCAAATTGACCCGTTTTAAAGTTAGAAAATGTGGGGAATTTTTTTTTTTTCACAGTGAAAATTTCCACATTTTTAACATTTTTGGGACATTTTTGAATTTTTTTGGTGGAAAAAAGAAATGTTAAAAAAATATTTGTTTAAGAACATCCATCCATCCGTCTATTACCTATACACCACTTAATCCTCATCCCAGCTGACTCAGGTGAAGGCAGGGGACACCCTAGACAGGTCACCAGTCTGTCACAGGGCTACATACAGAGACAAACAATCACTCTCACATTCACACCTACGGGCAATTTAGAATGATCAATTAACCTCAGCATATTTTTGGACTGTGGGAGGAAGCCGGAGTACCCGGAGAAAACCCACGCATGCACAGGGAGAACATGCAAACTCCATGCAGAAAGATCCCGGGAAAACCGGGACGCGAACCAGGGATCTTCTTGCTGCAAGGCGACAGTGCTAACCACTACACCACTGTGCAGCCCTGTTTAAGAACATTCAGAAATTTTTTTTTTTCTGAATGTTCTAAAAGAAAATATTAGAAGTTTTACTGATATATATGTAATCACATTAGATATTTTTAGCATTTTTTGGAGGATTTTTATTCATTTTTTTTTTAAATATTAAATTTTTAATTTTTAAAAAATATTTTCAAAATTTTATTTCTTGACAAATTTGGGGATTTTTTAAAATAAAACTTTTAAGGAATTATTGGAATTTTCTTCCTGAAGATATTGCAGATTTTGTATAAATTTGGGGAATTTTTTGCTGAATTTTTGGCTTTTTTTCAGACAAGGGAACAATATTTTTTAGTGCCTGTAAATGAAGACAACAGGAGGGTTAAGCCAAAGCTTTTGAATTAAAACTGATGGTGTTAATTATAAAATATCCTTATAAAAGAGAAGAAAAACACCAATGGAGAAAACATAAATGTTATATTTTACAGAATTTATTTTCCCATAATTTTTGGACTCTGAGATGGAATCAGGTCCTTTTCTGGAGGATCTGCTGATATTAACAGCATCCACTAACAGGAGAAACCTCCAGACTCCATCTGCGGAGAACAACAGCGCCCCCATGTGGACTGAACAGGAATTTAGGGGTTTTAAAGCCCAGTGAGTGTTTGTTTCTCAGTCAGCTGCCCTCCAAGCTGGGCTCGAACCAACGCGACCTTTAGGTTTTATCATTCATCAGAACTGACTCCATATTCAATCAGTCTTCATCTGAGATGAGCCTCTAACAGCAGGTTGAGTTGTTCTGGTGAATTCAAATACTGTGTTGAATAAGAGGTGTATCGATAGATAGACGATAGATAGATAGATAGACTATAGATAGATAGATAGATAGACTATAGATAGATAGATAGATAGACTATAGATAGATAGATAGATAGATAGATAGATAGATAGATAGATAGATAGATAGATAGATAGATAGATAGATAGATAGATAGACTATAGATAGATAGATAGATAGATAGACTATAGATAGATAGATAGATAGACTATAGATAGATAGATAGATAGATAGATAGATAGATAGACGATAGATAGATAGATAGATAGATAGACTATAGATAGATAGATAGATAGACTATAGATAGATAGATAGATAGATAGATAGATAGATAGACTATAGATAGATAGATAGATAGACTATAGATAAATAGATAGATAGATAGATATAGATAGACTATAGATAGATAGATAGATAGATAGACTATAGATAGATAGATAGATAGATCGATAGATAGATAGATAGATAGACTATAGATAGATAGATAGATAGACTATAGATAGATAGATAGATAGACTATAGATAGATAGATAGATAGATAGATAGATAGATAGATAGACTATAGATAGATAGATAGATATAGATAGACTATAGATAGATAGATAGATAGATAGATAGATAGATAGACTATAGATAGATAGATAGATAGATAGATAGATATAGATAGACTATAGATAGATAGATAGATAGACTATAGATAGATAGATAGATAGATAGATAGATAGATAGATAGATAGATAGATAGATAGATAGACTATAGATAGATAGATAGATAGATAGACTATAGATAGATAGATAGATAGACTATAGATAGATAGATAGATAGATAGATAGATAGATAGATAGATAGATAGATAGATAGATAGATAGACTATAGATAGATAGATAGATAGATAGATAGATATAGATAGACTATAGATAGATAGATAGATAGACTATAGATAGATAGATAGATAGATAGATAGATAGATAGACTATAGATAGATAGATAGACTATAGATAGATAGATAGATAGACTATAGATAGATAGATAGATAGATATAGATAGACTATAGATAGATAGATAGACTATAGATAGATAGATAGATAGATAGATAGATGATAGATAGATAGATAGATAGATAGATAGATAGATAGATAGATAGATAGATAGATAGATAGATAGATAGATAGATAGATAGATAGAATTATTAAAATGAACAAGAAATGGAAGAGAAAATAATGGTGGTCTTATGTAATCTAACGGTGTTAGAAGCATTCCTGTGATAACCGTCATGTAAAAGAACGAACTAAATGTGGGTGCCTGTATAGCTCAGCGTGCTGAGCAGGTGATCCATGTACAGGGGCCCGGGTTCGACTCCTTCTCAGGGCCCTTTGCTGCATGTCTCCCCCCGACTCTTCTCCCATTTCCTGTCTCTCTCTCACTGCACCTTTCGAATAAAAGCCGAAAAAGGCCAGAAAAGTAACTTTAAAAATAAATAAATAAACTAAACATGGCTCGCTGCTGGTCATCAGTTTCAGAGTTACTTTCCATGATGGACCCAGAGGAGTGATCCTCAGAGCTGGTTTCCTCTGCTGTGGTGTTGTTAAAGGCTCCATCATGTACCTCCTTCTCCTAGTCATGGCCGTTAGGAAAATAAATGCAGCAGTGATTCAATTAAACTTCCATCCCTTCTGCAACAATTTGGTTCTTCAAAGATCCGTTTTATTTCAATACATTTAAAAAATGTATTGGATATGAATGTGACTAAACTGATTCAGTCAGCATATTCACCCAAACTTAGTTAATGTATGCAAATTGACACTTTTGTGCGTTAATATCCAGATTATTTACACTTTTAGACGTTAATATCCAGAAAATTGACACTTTTGTGCGTTAATATCCAGGTTATTTATACTTTTGTGCGTTATTGCCCAGATTATTGACACTTTCTTGCATCAATATCAAGGTTATATTGATATTTTTATGTTTCTAACCCAGTAAACGTGACTGAACTCAGCATCAGAAAGAAGCAGACAGACTGTGAAGCACAAAAATAGTTTAATTTCAACAAGGGAATCAAAAATATCTGTGATGAGAGACATAAAGACCTGCATTTACCATCTGCTGATATAGAAGTTCCCTCACAGTGAACATCAGACGATTGTTCATATAAATATACATGTAGCTCAAACCGGATCAAACCAGGTAAGGTCAGATAGTCACCAGGAAACTACAGTCTCCCTCTTATCCAACCTCAACACCCTGTTAGTAGCTTCCATTTGGTCTCTAAGGTTTAGGTTCTCTTCAGGTGTTCTACCTCCTGTTGGGGCCCCACCAGGTTCTCTTCAGGTGTTCTACCTCCTGTTGGGGCCCCACCAGGTTGACCCCTGCAGCTTCATGACGTCGTGTTTCTCCTGGGGGCTGAAGTGCAGGATGGTGAGGATGGCGTTGAGCGTCTGGTTCCTGCCGCTGGAGTCCTGCAGCGTGAGGAACCTGTAGATGACGTTCTTCAGGTACTCCATGTTGGCGCCCTCCCGGCTCCGGTCCCGGACCAGCTTGTCGAGTCGCCCCCGCAGGTCTGACACCTCCTCGTCGTGGCGCTCTCCGTTGGCGATGAGCTTGGCCTGCAGCTGGTGGACGTCCTCCTCCAGCCGGTTCTTCTGCCGCCGCAGGCCGCCCGCCTCCACCTCCTTCCTGGCGAGCTGCTCGGCGTACAGCAGCAGCGTGGACTCAGTGGGCGTAGCCTGCCGCAGGGCCTGGCTGATGATGTCGCCCTCGCTGTCCGGGTCGGCCGGCTGCGCGTCGTCGGCCGGGCCGTCGGCTGGGTTGTAGCTGCAGGCGAGGACGGCGGCCCGCAGCCTCTCCAGCTCCTGGTCCTTCTCGTCCAGCAGCGCCATGGTCCTCTCCCGCTGCTTGTGGAGCTCTGCCTCCAGCCGCAGAAGCTCATCGCGGTGCAGCGTCTCCGCCCGCTCCACTTCCTGTTTGTGAGTGTGCTGCAGCGCCGCCGCCTGCTGCTGCCGCTCCTCCAGCTGCTGCCGGTGGCGCGCCTCGGCCTCGTCACTCTGGATGCGCAGGTTGATGTACTTCTCCCGGAGCTCGGACAGCTGGTCCCTCACCTCCTCCAGCTCCTTGGCCTGGCAGCCGTCTTTGGCGTTCTTGTTCTTCAGCACCACCTGCGCTCGCAGCTTGTAGCGCTCAAACTCCTCTTTCAGTTGCCGCAGCTCCTGCTGGTAGACCAGCGCCGATGTCCCGTCCCCCGCCTCGGCCACGTCCTGGATGTTCAGGTCGGGGTTCCTCTGAGACGCCAGCAGCAGCAGCTTCTTCACCTTCTGCAGCTTGTCCTTCAGCTGTCCCACGTCCAGCTGGGACTCGTCCAGGCTGAGGTCGGAGGACGTCCTGCTGGAGGCAGCGATGGCCAGTGTCTTGTTCTCCGTGTCCAGCTGCAGGATTCGGTCCCGGAGCCTCTGGGCCATCTGCTGGTCACGCTGCTTCGCCTTCTCGCAGGATCCCAGTAGCTCCGACAGCTCTGACACCCGCTGCTCCAGACCGGCCACCCGCAGCTCCGCAGACTGGGCGCGCTCACGTGCACGCTCCTCCGCCTCGCACACCTGCAACACAAAGACAGCTGTCAGTCACCAGGACGGGTTTAGTTAGGTTAGTTTAGCTAGTTAGTGCCAGCCCCCTGGTCAGACCGTAGATGTACCAGTTAGTTTAGTTTAGTTTAGGTTGGCTAGAGTAGTTAGATTACTTTTAGTTGGTTTAGTTTACGTTGGTTTAGTCATTCTCACCTTGTGGGTCTAATTGTAAAGCTACTAGTTAGTTTAGTTTTAGTTGTTTAGTTTAGTTAGTTTAATTTTAATTGGCTTAGTTTTAGTTGGTTAGTTTACTTAAATTAGTTTTTCTCACCTTGCGGGTCTAATCGTAGAGCTACTAGTTGCTTAGTTTAGATTTAGGATAGTTTAGTTCTCACCTTGCGGGTCTCACTGAGGATCTGCTGCTGGAAGTTCTCCTTCATCTCCTTCATCTGCTGCTGCATCTCGTCCACTCTGGGATCCGGTTTCTTCTGCTCATCCTCGGCAGCCTGCAGCCTCCTCCTCAGCTCGTCCCTCTCCTCCCTCACCTGGCTCAGGTGCGCCTCGGACTCCGCCCCCCGGTCCACGGCCTGTGACGTCACGAGGAGGGCGGTGCTGGCGTCCTGCAGGCGCAGCTCGGCATCCTGTCGCAGGTCTCTCTCCTGCTGCAGGATCTTCTGCAGCTCTCTCAGCTGCTGGGCGTGGTCTCCCTGCTCCTGCTCCCTCTCGTGCTGCTGCGTGATGATGCGAGCGCGGGCCTCGGCCAGCTGCTGCTGCAGGGCATTCAGCTCCGCCTCCTGCTTCGTCGCCGTGATGACCAGTCGCTCCTGCAGCTCCTCCACCTCCTGCTTCAGCTGCCGCTTGTCAGCCAGGAAGTTGGCCTCCATGCGAGACTTCTCCTGCGTCACCGTGGCGAGGGCGCCGGTGAGTGTGCTCAGTTGGCCCTTCAGCTGGGTGACACGGCGGTCCGCCTCCGCACTGGGAGGGGGTGTGGCCTGCTGCAGCTCCGCCCCCACGCCGCTGTCAGAGCCGCCGGTGTCCGGCTGCAGGAACAAACAGCATCAAATTAACAGGAAGCGTTGCATTTTATCACTCTGCTCGCAATAACTCAAGTCCAACATGTTCTAGATAAGCGGTGTCCAACATGAGGCCCGCAATCCGGCCCTCAAAAAGTAAAAATTACAGAGAAGACATGAACTGCAGATTCTAAATCAGTAAAACACTCATGTTTGTCTATTCTTTTGTCACATTGTAACTTTTTTGTCAAATTTTTTTGTCTATTTTTTTTTGTCTAATTTTTGTCGTTTGTCTCATTTGTCATTTTGTTTCCCGTTTTTGTCATTTTTTGTCTGATCTTTTTGTCGTTCTGTAACTTTTTTGTCTTGTTCTTTTTTTTTTCCTGTAATCTTGTGGAACGTACCGTAGAACTGGATCGTCCCGGTTCTCCCTGGTCCTCCTCGCTCTGGTACCCCCTGGCCATCTCGCTCGGCGTCTCCACGGACGCCGCCGTCTCCACGCTGTCCTCGCTGTGCAGTGAGCAGCCGTCCTCTGGGAGCTCTGGGGCGGCGTCCTGGCCTTGCTGGTTCAGGTCCACATCCTGGGTCGCTGTCAGGACCTTCAGACTGGCCTCCAGAGCCTCCTTCTCCTTCAGGAGGCTCTTGTAGGCCCGGACCACGTCCTTGAAGCGGGTCTGGTACTGGACCAGCTGCTTCTTCTGGGACTCCACGGTGTCCAGCAGCTCCTTCCTGCTTGGACCGCCGCCGAAACTCATCCCGAACTTCTCCATGACTCTGCCGGTCTACCAGGGTCCACCAGGGTCCACCAGGGTCCACCAGAGTCCACCAGGGTCCACCGGAGTCCACCAGGGTCCACCGGAGTCCACCAGAGTCCACAAGGGTTCACCAGGGTCCACCGGAGTCAGATCAGGACCGGTTTATACTGGAACCATCTTCACCAGGATCAGAACTGAACCTGGAAGAAGACGGGCTTCATTAGAGGTTCTGTAGTAACGTCTATTAACGAGAACTGATCTGTTTCTGTAAAGTTGATCAATTATGTCTGAACTGATTCTTTAATCAGTTTATTGATCAACAGATGATCAGCTGTTTATCCTCTGTATTGATCACTTATTGATTATTGACTCTTCTTGATAAATGTTTTGTTTTGTGAGTTTTTTGACAGAAAACTGGAAGTCTTTAAGTTTTAAGTAAAAAGTTTGTGGTTGTTTTGTGTCTCGTTGCTGTTTTGTCTTTTTCTGGTCGTTCTGTGACTGTGGTTGTTTTGTGTCTCTTTGTTGTTGTTTTGTGTCTCTTTGTTGCTGTTTTGTGTCTCTTTGTTGCTTTTTTGTGTCTCTTTGTTGCTGTTTTATGTCTTTTTCTGGTCGTTCTGTGGTTGTTTTGTGTCTCTTTGTGGTCTTTTTTTGTCACTTTGTGATTATTTTGTGTCGGCTTGTGTTGAAGCAAAATAAATCAACTCAAAACACACAACAAACAGCAAAAATACAGAAAATAAATTAACTTTAAACAAAGGAAAACACAATAACACTGATTAAAGGAAATAAAAGTGAATACTTTGGAGCTTCTGTGTTTGAATCTGATTCATTCTGATTTTATTTCCTTATTATTTTGGTAGTTTTGAGCTTTAAATGTGTAATTTTTGTGTTTTTTTCTGTATTTAACTCAGTTTGAAGCTCAGACTGAATCAGGTGAAACTCACTCTGACGTTTATGACCAGGAGCGGTTCCGCTCGACTCGGTTCTTACCGGATAATCAGCTGATCGACGAACCGGCTGCAACTTCGACGAACCGAAACCGAAATGAGAACCTCCTGAAACCCCGTAAACAAGAAACCTTTCAACTAAAATCCTCCTCTGAGCTTCACCTGTCAACAGCCGCCATGTTGGACCGAGCCGGACGTGGACGAGCAGGAGGGGGCGGGGCTTTGGTGCTGCGTTCATTGACGTCAGGATAAAACATAACTCCAGCAGACTGACTGTTCTGTTCTGTTCAGCTCCAACACTAAAAGACATAAATAAGCATAAAATGACTTTGTTTAATGCTTAAATAATACTGCAGTTGTTTTATCATGTGTTTGCTAATGTTTATTTATGACATAAAGAATTTAAAAACAGTAAAACTTCTCATAAATATGTTGTAAATGAAGGGAAAATGCTAAATAAATAATAACAAATAAAAATGGCAGAGACAGGATTAGTCACATTTTAGAATGGCAGAAATTTTGTGTGTCTCTGTGGTTGTTTTGTGTCTTTGTGGTTGTTTTGTGTCTCTTTGTGGTCGTTTTGTGTCTATTTGTGGCCGTTTTGTGTCTTTGTGGCAGTTTTGTGTCTCTTTGTGGTTGTTTTGTGTCTCTTTGTGGTTGTCTAATCTAATCTTTTTTTTTTTTTTTTTTTATTAGTCGTTATGCAAGGTACAAACAAAACAGGTACCGTACAAATATACAAAGTATTTCTTTCAATGGCTCGTATTTAACAGGAAAGAATGTGAACATAGCAAAGAGCATAAAAGAAAAACATAAGAAAAAAACAAACAAAAAAATAATAATAGAATCAAAATACAGGGCATTTTAAGATATAAAAACAGTTATAGGCAATTCTCAAATGTTTAGATCTTCAAAAAAGGAGAGAAGTTTGTATGCGTGTTTGTTTTTAACCAGACATAATGATTTATGAAAAAGTACCAACTCATTCCTCCAGTGAATAAAATTAGCGATAGATTTAAAGAAACGACATTTGTGAATATTCTAATCTAATCTATTCAATCTTCAAAAACAGTCGGACTAAACATTGAAAGCAGAATCTCCGGTACCTAAACGCATCATTGTCTTCCGCTCTGTCAATAAAGTTTCGTTCAAAGCAGTGACGTCAATTATTCCGCGTTGGCCTGGACGTGGCACCGAGGAGGAGCCGCTGTTCTCCGCCCGTTTTCTCCGCTCTCCCAGCCACTGTTCTCCGCCCGTTTTCTCCGGCTCCGACCAGCAGCTTCTCCCGGAACCGACCAGCCGACTCACCCCGCCTAACAAGCCGCCGTGGGACTCTGGGAAGATGGGTCTGACCATCTCGACGCTGTTCTCCAGGCTCTTCGGGAAGAAGCAGATGCGGATACTGATGGGTGAGCGCCGCGGCTAGGCTAACTAGCTCCGGGCTAACCGGCCGAGCACCCGGCGGCCGGATGGAGACATGTCCGCTGTCTTAGTTACCCCCTAAAACAGATCAGATTTAACGTGTTGCGGGTTTTAAAGTCTAAGTTAGTTAAAGTTTACCTCTAGGTTTACCTGTAAATGCTAAAAACTGGAGCTAACGGAGCTAGCTAACGGAGCTAACTAACGGTGCTAGCGCTGGGAGCTAACGGAGCTAACGGAGCTAACAGTTTAAACGTGTTTACTTCACGTACAGTCAGGTTTAATCTGGTTTATTTGTTTGTTTGTTTGTTTTTTTTTACAGTCGGTTTGGACGCAGCCGGTAAAACTACGATTCTGTACAAACTGAAGCTCGGAGAGATCGTCACCACCATCCCGACTATCGGTGAGTGATCAATAATCGATCAGCAGGTGAGCCCACGTGTTCAGGTGACAGACAGGTGAAGGAAGAGCTGAGTCAGCATCCGGCAGCGTCACGTGATCAATGTCAGCGATCAGTTATTGGAGCTGTCAGATAAAAAGACCCGGGAAACTGATCATTTACATGATCAATATGTTGATGTGTTGGTGGTTTATGTCTCTCTGTAGTTGTTTTGCGTGTCTTTGTGGTTGTTTTGTGGTTGTTTTGTGGTCGTGTTGTGTCTCTTTGTGGTTGTTTTGTGTCTCTTTGAGGCTCTTTGGGTCTCTTTGTGGTTATTTTGTGTCTCCTTGTGGTCGTTGTGTTCTCATCAGTCTCTGGTTTAGATCTTATCAGAACCCTTCCAGGATTATTCTGTATTTCTGTGATGTTTATTGATCCTTCAGGAATCTACAGACATATTTTTGTGTTTTAGGTTTTAAATTCCAGATATTTTTGTGTGTTTTCAGGTTTCAACGTGGAGACGGTGGAGTACAAGAACATCTGTTTCACAGTCTGGGACGTCGGCGGTCAGGATAAAATCAGACCTCTGTGGAGACACTACTTCCAGAACACACAGGTACATAGAACCAGAACTCACAGAACCATGACACACAGGTGCAGAAAATAGAACCAGACCCTAACCCTAAAGCCTGTTTTATGCTTTCCACGTCCGCGGGGTCCGTGTGGCTCCATGCAGACAAATTGCGTCATTTTAGTGGCTACGCCCCCTCCAGCAGCCATTCTCACATGGAAAGTTTCCACGCCGTGCACCTCCACATTTTTCTAACTACACAGATGAAGCATGGAAAAACATGGCAGAGGACCAGGACCTACTCGTAGCTGAAGTCCAGACATACGGGAACTTATACGATTCATCACAGAGATCACCGTGGTAACCAGGTTATGAACAATTCATGGTGTGAAATTAAAACTAACTGCTGAAACAACTATTTAGTAAAATGCCGTGTTGTAAGTTGTGTAAACAATGGCAAACTTCTTCTACACTAGTTTAGTACTAGAGTAGACCAGGTAGATGTTTGTTTGTGATACACTGCCCCCTGCAGTTTGGAAGCAGATGCTACATAGAGTATAGAGTCTGTAGCGGTTCAACTAAAATACAACAAAACACGCGTTCTCTCGAGCGGATTTCCTCGTGGAAAGTATAACCCAGCCATAACCCAACGCGCAGAACCACAACACACAGAACTGAAACATGTAGAACCAAAACACGTAGAACCACAACACACAGAACCGAAACACAGAGAACCACAACACATAGAACCGAAACACAGAGAACCAGAACTCAGGTAACTCTCAGGAAATCTGCAGCCCTCAGGTGTTTATCAGCTGCTCTGTGGGCCTCATGACTGTTCCTGATATTGATGTTGATGTAGTATTGATATTGTTATTGATAATGTATGGGTGATTATTGGTGATCAATAACGTGTTATTGCTCCAGGGTCTGATCTTCGTGGTGGACAGTAACGACAGAGAGAGAGTAACAGAGTCGGCGGAAGAGCTCTCCAAGATGGTGAGAAAGCTCTTCTGTTCCTCACACCAATGACATCATTCGGCTTGTTTTGGTCACACGGTGACATCATCGGTCACATGACTCCACAGATCCAGGAAGACGAGCTGAAGGAAGCGGTGCTTCTGGTGTTCGCCAACAAACAGGATCTTCCCAACGCCATGGGGGTCAGCGAGCTGACCGACAAGCTGGGGCTGCACAGCATGCGTAGCAGGACCGTAAGTAATCAATAACCTATCAATAATCAATATGTCAGAGCAGCAGGACCGTAAATAATCAAAAACTTATCAATAATCAGTCAATAATCAATCAATAATCAATACGTTAGAGCAGCAGGACCGTAAGTAATCAATAACCTATCAATAATCAGTCAATAATCAATCAATAATCAATACGTTAGAGCAGCAGGACCGCAAATAATCAGTAACCAATCAATAATCAATACATCAGAGCAGCAGGACTGTAAGTAATCGATAACCTATCAATAATTAGTCAATAATCAATAAGTCAGAGCAGCAGGACTGTAAGTTATCAATCAATAATCAATACGTCAGAGCAGCAGGACTGTAAGTAATCAATAACCAGTCTGTAATCAATCAATACATCAAAGCAGCAGAAACAGTGAATCTACTGATCTAGAATCAGATTAAACAGATCAATGTCAGATAGTAGTTCCAGTGATAATTACTGATTTCTGATCAGTTTAATAATCAGATTGATTTGATTTAGATCCATTTCTGATCTGTTTTTTAATCAGACTGAACGGTTTCTGGTCAGTTTGATTAGTTTTATAAACGTATTGAGCCGTTATTGATCATGAATTGGTGATGTATTGATCACTTACTGATCAGTTATTGATCATGTAATGGTGATGTATTGATCATGTGTATTGATCAGTTATTGATCAGTTATTAATGGTGTATTGATCAGTTATTGATATGTGTATTGATCAGTTGTTGATCGTGTATTGATCAGTTATTGATGAGTTACTGATGATGTGTATTGATGAGTTATTGATGATGTTTCGGTTGTGTATTAATCAGTTATTGATGATGTGTATTGATGAGTTATTGATGACCTATCGGTTGTGTATTAATCAGTTATTGATGATGTGTATTGATGAGTTATTGATGATCTATCGGTTGTATATTAATCAGTTATTGATGATGTGTATTGATGACCTATCGGTTGTATAGTAATCAGTTATTGATGGTGTGTATTGATGAGTTATTGATGACGTATCGGTTGTGTATTAATCAGTTATTGATGATGTGTATTGATGACCTATCGGTTGTGTATTAATCACTTATTGATGATGTGTATTGATGACCTATGGGTTGTGTATTAATCAGTTATTGATGATGTGTATTGATGACCTATGAGTTGTGTATTAATCAGTTATTGATGATGTGTATTGATGACCTATCGGTTGTGTATTAATCAGTTATTGATGATGTGTATTGATGACCTATCGGTTGTGTATTAATCAGTTATTGATGATGTGTATTGATGACCTATCGGTTGTGTATTAATCAGTTATTGATGATGTGTATTGATGACCTATCGGTTGTGTATTAATCAGTTATTGATGATGTGTATTGATGAGTTATTGATGACCTATCGGTTGTCTTCCAGTGGCATGTCCAGGCCACCTGTGCCACTCAGGGGACGGGTCTCTATGAGGGTCTGGACTGGCTGTCCAATGAGCTGTCGAAGCACTAGACCACCTAACAGGAAGCAGGAAGCAGTAGACTGATGTCATCGACTGATCTCACGACTGATGTCACCGTGTACAAACGAAGGCAGCGGAGCTTCACAGGACTGTTTGGTTTCTTTTTTTTAAATTATAAATGTGTGTCTGTAGGAGGAAGTGATGTCATGAACTCTGAGCTCACCTTGATTTCCCAGCATCCTCTTCTTCTTCTGTTTTTTTTTCTTTTAATCCGCATGTTTTAACTCAGAATCATGTGACAGGATGTCGTGGAAGAGGAGGGGCGGGGCTTACAGCAGGTGGCGGTCACCTGGGGGGCAAGGGGGCGGGGTTTAAGGCAGGTGATGACTCATTCCACAGAACCGAGCTGTCGGCCGTCATTCCTAATTAATGTGAAGAAGAAGAAACGCAGCGACGACGATGCAATAAAGGTTCTTTTTTTCTTCTCATGTGTTTCTGATGTTTGTTCTCAGTTTGTTTCGACTTTATTTACATTTTTATACGTCATTTCATCTCAACGTACTTTGTTTAGTTTATATTTGTTTGAAATATTCTGAATGCTTTACATTTATCTGAATTAGCTTGAAATGTCTTACATTTTTTTCTAAAAATATAATTTTACGTTTGTCCTAAATTTATTTTACATTTTTAAAAAATATCTAAGTTCATTTCAAATGTGCCCAAATGGATTTTTAATTTGTTGTTTATTCTAAATTTATTTTTAATTAAAAAAAAGATATTTTAAATGTGTTTTAAATTTTAAAAATATATTCTAAGTTTATTTAAAATTTACTTTAAATTAATTTTTGATTTATTAGAAATATTCTAGATATGTTTCAAATTTATTTAAATTAGCTTGTCTTAATTTTTTCTAGATTTATTTTAAGTTTATCCTGAATTTATTTGACATTTCTCCGAAATATTCTAGATGTTTTTTTTATTTGAAGTTTGCTCTACTTATTTGAAATGTGTCAGAAAATTATTTTAAATATATTCTAAGTTTTTTTCTTATTCTAAATATTTCTGAATTTATTTTAAATTTGCACTAAATGTATTTTTAATTTGAAATATTCTAAATATGTTGTAATTAAGTCTGTTCTATTTATTCTAAATGTTTGAAAATTATTTTAAATATGTTGTAGTTTTTATTTTTTATTTTTTTCTTTAAATATATTTTGGTTTTATTTGAATTAGCTCTAAATTTATTTTAAAGTTCTGTTTATTCTAAAGATTTCTGAATTTATTTATTTTTAAGTTCCAGATTATATACAGCATTTTTCTTCCACTGTCAAAAGATTTTTTCTTTATATTTTTATGATAAACTTTTCTGAAATTTCCCCTTTTGTAATCATCAGACTTTTAGTTTTTTTTTTTTTTTTTTATCAGACACCAAATTGTTTTCACTTCTAGTTACTTCAAACTGTTCTCATGTTAAAATGTTTTCTGGTGGTGAAATAACATTTTATTGAGGTTTATAAATATCTGCACGTGTGCTGCTTCCATTGAGGCCAAAAACTAACACGCTCAAACAAACTTCTCGTTAAACTATTTTAATTTAAAACTAAAGCTTCAACTTTCTTCATTATAATGTGAATTTATTTCACAAAATTTGTTTAAAAAAATTAAAAATCGGATGAAACGACAAAAGATTCAAATAATTTTATTTGACAGAAAACTTAAACAGCAAACAAACTAAATGTCAAATAAACTGCAGTCACACTTTCATCATCGGACCACCTGACCTCCTCCTACACGCTGATTGGCTCGTGCTGGTTGTTCTGACGTTTGACCACGAACACCTTCTGACCGGAAACCGTCACCGTGTAGACGAAGTCCTCCAGGATCACTGAGGAAACAGCTCAGGTGAAGTCCAGGTGGGTCCAGACCAATCGCTTATCAATCAACTAATCAATCGATCGATACCTGACATCCGTTTGAAGGGCGGATCGGTCGACCCGGACAACCTGAAGCGACTCGCCGTGCGGACCATCTGCATCATGACGCCGGCCGTGTGCTCGTCGTTCTCCAGCTCACCTGCAGACTGGACAGGTGAGACCGATCAGGAGTTATTGGAGGTTTATAATCAATAATCAATAACTGAACGGTTCGTGTGTTTCTTTAAAATCAAACTGGTAAAGACGGTTTTTAATAAAGAACAAAGACTCCAAACGCCATTCAAAAATCAATCATTTTTACATGTTTCTGTAGATTAGTTTACAAAAAATTCTAAAATTAAGTGAAATTTGACTATATATTGTGTCGTTCTACTAATTTTACCCATTTTAACATGTATCCTGTTTAACAAACTAAAACACCAGACTACATTCACATATAGAAATATATATATATATAGATATAGATATAGATATAGATATATATAGATATAGCAAAATATAGAAAAAAATTCGCAAAAAAAAGGTGAAAGATGTTAAAACTAAATATTAGCTGGTATTTAAATGGCCCAAACTCCACCATTTTTACACGGTTCTCTAGTTGTATTAGTTCCCAAAATAATATAAAAACATGAGGACACAAATGTCACATCACTGTATTAATAACTGAGAATGCGTTTATGAATCCAGTTACTGTATTAAATGTTTTTAATTTGGTTTTAGTGGGTAAAAGTTGTCAGATAGAGGAATCTAAAATTCAGTGAAATTTGAATGGAGTTTGGCGCTACTATATCAGTAATCTCAATTTTACCCACTTTGACGTGTATTCTGTTGCTTAACAAGCAAAAACAGCAGACTACATTCACAAATCGTGCAATTTCATTCCTTAATAAATGATAAAACTGAAGCAAACACGGATGGGAGTAAATATTAGCTGGTGTTTAAAGGGACGTGGGGATTAACGCCAAACTCCATTCAAAAATAGACCATTTTAAGTTTTTTTTCTTATCTATTACTTAAATTCTGGAATCTGACTGATAATACAAATTATTAATAAGAATTATAAGAAGTTAAACAACAAAACGGCTCACAAAAAACGCGGAATAAACCAGTAGATTAGAAGAAAACAAAATATTCAGACTGTTGTTCCACCGAGGGGACGTTTAACGGGATTAACTCGAGTGTTAAATTAGCAGAAATGTGAATGGAGTTCGGTTCGGTTCTGCTTGGTTCCACTTACGGCCAGAACTCCGTCCTCACTGATGACCAGGTAACCGAGCTGGTCGGGGATCCGGTCCAGACCCGCGGTGAGCGCAGCGGTGCTCTGGAACAGGAGGACAGATGAGCAAACAGGCTAACTGCTAACAGACTGAGTGCTAACAGGCTAACCAGCGTCTGTAAACTCTACAAACTGTAAAATCTATATTCCTAAAACGTCTCACTGTATAAATAAACTTCATAAACTCAATAAAAGTCAAAAATAGAAGTTTGAACCGTCAAACGCACCATCTTTCTTCTTCTTCTGTTCCTAAAAACTGCAGCTCTGCACCATTTCCTGTTTCTGCTGGATTTTTCACGTGACCGCTGAGGCTTTCAAGTGCCGTCGGATAAAATACAACCCTAATGAAAATATTGGTGCGTCTGGTGCACATTTGACCATTTTTATACAGATTAAAACATAAAAAAACAGCAGATTATTGAATAGAGTATTGCATCAGGTTATTGTTACTGCAGCAGGAACAGTTAAAAAAAAATACTGGACCGAACGCACCACACCAGACTCCTTTCAGATTTTATTAAATTAGTATTCAGCTTGTTTAGGGTAACATTTTTTGACTGATTGTTTATAAGATCCCTAAAGTGCTTTATTTGGATCACATCTGCTGCTTTCTAATGATATTTATTTTAATCTGAGTGCTAGTCCCTGAGATTAAATAGATTTCTAGTCCCCACATGAGACGATAAGTGAGTCTTAAATTAGCTGATTTTTAAACGGAGTCTGGTTCAGACACTGCCTCGGCTGTAGTGAATAAACGGGTTGTTGAATGCTTTAATTGGCTGATATTCTAACAGATTCTGGTTCAGAGACGATAAATGAAGCTTAGACTTGCTGGGTTTTGAACAGATTCTGGTTTCATGTGAACTAAATGTATTCAGATGGTGAATAAATCTTGAATTAATCTTTAAATTGGCTGATACTTGAACAGGCAGACACATAATTTGCGTTTTGCCAATCTTATTCTCCATTTTCTCCATTTTTATTACCGATAATAAAACGTGAAAAAGTGTGAAAATCTAAAGTGAGTCCCTGAAGGCAGCACGCAGCGATTTAAACGTGACGTCATCGCATTCTGTTAAATTAAACTAATAAAAAATAAATAAAATTAATTAATTAATTTGAATAACAACGATGTGAAGCTCCAGATTTGTTTTATAAAATTATTTTACTGTCAAAAAATTACAAGAATAATTACATAAATGAATAAATATTAATTTCCGGACCGAACCGGAAGTGCCGATCAGCTGACCTCCTCACATGACCTGCAGCCTACCGAGCTGATCCTCTTCGTTCCGTCCGTTTTTCTCCGTTACATCACCGGGACTCCGTGATGGCCGGCCGCGGGAAGCTGATCGCCGTGATCGGGGACGAGGACACATGCACGGGCTTCCTGCTCGGCGGCATCGGAGAGCTTAACAAGAACCGGAAACCGAATTTCCTGGTGGTGGAGAAGGACACGAGCATCACGGAGATCGAGGAGACCTTCAAGTAAGATGGAGAGACTGGGCCAGATTCCGTGTAGAAAATGTCTAATTTAAGGATTCAACGAGGGGCTGAATACATCTAATATACACGGAACCAGAGTCCATGTAAAGATGAATTTATCGTCTAGTTCATTGACTGAATACATCAAATATAAACACAGAGACAGGGCCAGAGTCCGTTTAGAAAATATCTAATTTAAGGATTTATTTATTTTCTAATTCACTGACTGAACACAGAACAAGTGAACAGTGACTGGACCAGGGTCTGTTCAAAAATCATTTGATTTAAGGATTTGCTTTTTTTCTGTTCATTCGAGATTTGGTATATTTAAAATATTTTTAAATTAAATTGAAAAAAATTCTAAATGTATGTGAAATATGTCCTGAATTTATTCTAAACTTGTCGTATTTATTCTAAATATTGGTTATTTTTAATTTGCTTTGTCAAATTTCTCATGAATTTATTATTAAATTATTTTATTTTAAATTTGCTGTAATATATTTTTTAGTTCTAAATTTATGTCAAATTTCTCTAGAATTTATTCAGAATTTGTTCTATTTTTTCTCAATGGAATTTATTATAAATTGGCTTTAAATTTATTTTAGATGTCCTTAATTTTAAATGTATCCAAAAAGTTTTCAATTTAATTATATTACATTTACATTTATTTTAAATTGTTTCTAAATGTATTTATTTATTTTTGTAATTTTCCGATTATATACAGCATTCTCTGCCACTGTCAAGAAAGGGCAAATTGTTATTTATTATTATTATTGTTTTATTTTTTAGCTTTAAATTTATTTTTTAAATCTAAATTTGTGTGAAATTTGTCCTGAATTTATTCTAAATTTGTTTAAATGTTATTTAATTTAAATGTTCTTATTTTTAAATTTATTCTAAACATGTTTTTAATTAAATTTTAACTACAGTTACACTTTTTAAAAAATTGTTGCTAAATTTATTTACTTTTTTATTCACACTTAAATACAGATTTACAAGGAATTTTGAGAATATATTTATTTTTATATTTATTTATTGAATGATAAACGTTTTTTGGAGTTTCCCTTGAAGTTAACATTATTTCGAGTTTTTTTTTTTAAAATGAGACACAAAATTATTCAGTGGGCTGTGTGGATCTAAAATGTGATCGATAATCAATAACTGGTTCTGATAAAATGACTCTTTAGTTTAAAGCAGTGGTTCCCAACCTGGGGTCCGCGCCCCCCCAGGGGGGCGCCAGAGATCTCAGGGGGAGCAAAGCTTTCTCTGCTCTGAGGCTGTGATGTTATAAAAAATAGATTTTTACATTCTGGATAAAATCAGAGTAACAGACTCACTGTGTCATCACAAGTCCACCTATAAAACATTTTTAAAACACATTTATTTGGTCTTTCTTCAGGTTGGCTTCTAGTTCATCCAGATTCATTAGTTTGTGTTACAGTTAGAAAATTACTGACGGGAACAATGTCTGAAAAACGCAAAACGGGTGAAGATTCATCAGTACCTAAAAACTCTGGCTATACCTCGAGAGTTACCTTGAATTTGGTTTTATTAAAGGACAAGACAGAATTATGTTATTTGTAGTGAAATGCTCGCAAATGACAGCATGAAGCCAGAGAATTACGGCGACGTCAGGAAATAAAACACAGTTCGGTAAAGTCGGAAGGATATTCACAAATTCGGACTTCCGGCATCAATAACTCATTAAATATACGTTGTCTAAACATAAACGATGCCTCTTTTCCATCGTTGTAAGGTAGACAATTTGCTACAAGCCCAGTTTAATCAAAAGTAGCTACAGAAATAACATTGGTGTCTATGAGCAGCCGGCTGTGAGACGAGTGAACAGGAACCGTCTGCAAAATGCAAAACCGCTGCAAACAGCGAAGAGACACAAATATTCAACAAATTTACTGCAGCCAGCAACTGACTCCTGCTGATCATACTACAACTCTTGGTTTGATATTACATTTTTTTTCATAATTTTAAGGATTTTTTTTAGTAAAAAAGACCAAAAAAAACCTTAACTCTTATGCATTGTAGTGTCACTACATTTACTGCAGCCATAAACTCTCTCCTCCTCGTCATAGTACAACTCCTAGTTTGATATAAAAAATTATTTTTTTTTCAATTTTAGGGAATTTTCTATTGTATTCATGGGTGGTGGTGGTGGTGGTGGTGGTGGTGGTGGTGGTGGGGGGGCAGCTTATAGGGCAGCTCCAAGCCTAAGAGGTTGGGAACCACTGGTTTAAAGGTTCAGTCAGTGACTGAATGCATCAAATCCATTCACTGTCACTAAACCAGAGTCCGTTCAAAAATCATCTAATTTAAGAATTTATTTATTTGAATTGTTGTTTATTCTACATGTTATATATAAATTAAAATAAATTCAATTAGCTTTATTTTTTTGTATATTTATTTGAAATTTCTCTTTTTTCTAAATGTTATTTATTTTAAATTTTCTTAATTTTAAGTTTATTTTAAAATTATTCTAAATTTATATCAGATTTCTCTTGAATTTATTCTAAATTTATTCTATTTATCCTAAATGTTATTTATTTTAAGTGACCTAAATTTATTTAAAATTTATTCTAATGTAGCATTTATTTTATTGTAATTAATATATTTATTTTTTGCTCCTGTCTATAAGGGGAATTGGAAAAAGGAAATGCCTGTTTGGTTCTAAAATGTGATTGATAAGTCTTTCTGGTAAAATTACTTTTTAATTTAAGGATTCAATCAGTGACTGACACTGAACTAGAGTCCATTAAAAAAAATAGTCATTTTAAAGATTAATTTACTGATTAATACGTCAAATACATTAAACTGTGACTGAACCAGATCTGTTCAAAAATCTCCCCGTTTAAGGCTTTATTTATGGACTCATGAAGTAACTGAAGATATCTGTTAAAAATGGTAAAATTGGACTGGTTTCAGTATGATTTTCTGCAGGTTTAGGACTAAATTTAAACTTGGTTATAGACTGGTTTTAGCCCTTTTTAAACTGGTTTAGGACTCGGTTTTAAGATGGTTTTGTAGTTGTTTTGGAATGTCACTGGAATGGATTTAGAATTAGTTGCAGACTGATTTTCAACTGGTTTTGAACTAAATTCAAACTTCGTTCTAGACTGGTTTTAGCCTTTTTAAAACAAACTGGTTTAGGACTTGGTTTTAATATGGTTTGGTACTGTCATTGGGATCGTTTTAGAGTTGTTTTAGACTGGTTTTGTACTGGCTTTAGACTCATATTAGACTGGTTTTGTACTGGCTTTAGACTCATGTTAGACTGGTTTTAGACTGGTTTTGAACTAAATATAAACTTGGTATTAGCCTTTTTTAAAAGCTTGTTTTGGACTAGGTTTTAATATGGTTTTAGACTGGTTTCAGAATTAGTTGTAGACTTTGTATTAGACTGGTTTTAGTATGGTTTTGTATGGGTTCTAATATTGTTTTAGTATGGTTTTGTATGGGTATTAGACTTGGTATTAGACTAGTTTTCAACTGGTTTTACAGCTAAATCAACACAGATTTAAAATGAATAGAGACTTCAGTTCTGTTTGGTTCTGCAGAGCTTCATCTAACCTTCTCCATTATTTCCTCGTGGATGTTGAACTTTATCTCAGTAACTCCTGATCTTCAGTCTTTATGTTGGTTCTTTTGTTAACTTTCAGCCTCACGTCTCTGTTAAATGTGTCTAAATCTGAATGGACTCTGGCTGATTGATCTTTGTGTCTGCAGGAGTTTCTTGGCTCGTAACGACATCGGCATCATCCTGATCAACCAGTTCATCGCTGAGATGATCCGTCACGCCATCGACGCCCACATGCAGTCCATCCCGGCGGTCCTGGAGATCCCGTCTAAGGAGCATCCCTACGACGCTTCCAAGGACTCCATCCTGCGCCGGGCCAAGGGCATGTTCTCCGCCGAAGACTTCCGATGAGATGCACTGCCCTGAGATGCTCCTGATGTTGTTGTTGTTGTGATTAATAGATTAACTATCGGCGTATTGATCGGCTCCTCGTCTTTACTTTGTCCTGCTCAGGCAGCTGCTTCTTGAAGTGGAAATGTTTCCTGTGATTCATCGTCATTCTGTTGTTTTTAGACCAAAATGATTCATGTTTTCTTTCCTCTCAGCTCAACCTGTTTTCTTCCTCTTTGTTCCAGATGTGTTAACTTATGAAACTTTAACAGATGTTGGATCCAATAAAATGTTGTTTGTTGTGAAGTTCAGCTGTTTGTTCGTCATTCCTGAGCAGAAACATAAGACTCTGCTCAGGACTTCACAGGGACTGGTTTTAGAAGGGTTTTTGGCACAGTTTTAGGCCTGGTTTCGGACTTAGTCTTGAACTGGTTTGATGCTGGTTTTTGACCTTGTTTCAAACTTGGTTTTACAGTGATTTTCCACTGGTTTAGGCTTGCTTTAGGCTTGGGTTTTGATTGGTTTTAGGCTCATTTTCAACTTGCTTTTGATGGGTTTTGACATAGTTGTAGACCTGGTTTTAAGCTGGTTTTGCACAGATGTTAAACTGGTTTTGAACTGATTTTAGACCATTTTTGGACAGGGTTTGGGCTGGGTTTAGAATAATTTTCTACTTGGTTTTGAACTGGGTTTTGATCGGCTTTTGATGTAGTTTTAGGCCTGGTTTTAGATTGGTTTTTGGCCCATTTATAGAACTGGTTTTGAATTGATTTCAGGCTGGTTTCTGACTGGTTTTGAGCCTAGTTTTAGGCCAGATTTTGCACTGATTTTGGACTGTGGACTTGGTTTTAGATGAGTTTTTGGCATTGTTTTACACCTGGTGTTGGACTAATTTTAGGCTGGTTCTGGACTTTGTTTTAGACCGGTTTTGGGCTGGTTTGGGACTGATCTTTGACCAAATTTTAAACTTGGTTTTAGGCTTGTTTTTAGCTTGGCGTTGGACTGGATTTGATCGGCTTTTGATGTAGTCTTAGACCTGGTTTTAGATCAGGTTTTGGACCTGATTTCAGTTCGGTTTTTGACCGAGTTTTAACTCTAGTTTTGGATTGGTTTTTGGCTCATTTTCAACTTGGTTTTGATGGGTTGTGACGTAGTTTTAGACCTGGTTTTAGACTAGTTTTGTACTTGGCTTTTAGACCATTTTTGGATTAGACCTACTTTCACTTGATTTTGAAATGGGTTTATGATGTATTTCAGGTTTTAGGCTGGTTTTGAACTGATTTTAGAGTGCTTTTGGACTGTTTGAAACTAGTTTTGGACTCAGTTTGGACAAAAGATTCGACTTGGTTTTGGACTGGTTTGAGACTGGTTTTAGGCTTTTTCTTCAACCTAGTTTTAGACCAGGTAGGATAGGGTTTAGAATGGTTTTGGACCTAATTTAAAATTTTCTTTTGGATTTGGTTTTAGACTTGGTTAAGATAGGGCTTAGACTGGTTTTAGGGTTAGAGTTTAGGGTTTTTTATGGGTTCAAACTGGTTTTCTACCTTCTTTCGTTGCTTTGTTGTGATGTTTCAGCGCCAAACTGAGGAACTCTTTGGCGCCTGTTGGCTGACCTCAGCTCCACATTGTCGTTATACCGGATGAGGAAACATTCGCGGGAGGAGCTCTGAGAATCAACGTGGAGCCTCATCACGTCGCTGAGACTCTTTATTTTCCTTTAATCCGTCACAGTGCAGATGTTCATGAACTCAGATAAGAGAACGAACCAACAAACAGCGTCGAGGTCACAGCAGATAGCATCACTCTGTAAATATTGAAACAGCGCTGAGGAACCTCATTATTCATCCAGCTAACCTCCAGCTAACCTTCAACAAACCTTCAACAAACCTCCATCCGACCTTCAGGCTTCAGGTCCCGTCAGGGTTTGATTTGTGGCTTTAAACTGTATGAACCTGCTGAAGTATAAAAGCTGAGCGTGGCTGAGTCGGATTCACTCTGAACGAGCCCGGCGAAGTGTCACCATGACGACGAGGATGAAGACGACGAAGACGACGACGATGATGATGATGATGATGGTGGTTTGCGTATCTGCTGCTTCGCTCGGTGGCTCCAGGTGAGTTTCTGCCTCTACAGGTGAGATCAGATGAGTTTCTGTTTGATCTGAGATGATTCTCTCCTTCCTGTCTGCAGACGAGATGACATGAAGGTTGAAGGTTCTCACCTAGAGAACCCAGAGAACGTCTCCACCAGGTGAGAACATCAGAGCAACTGCAGGAACCAAATGCAGATAAATATCATTATGAGGACAAAAGATTTTCACATTAAAGCATCAAAATATGGCATGTATATATATATCAAATAATGCTTTTTTATTTAAATAAATTACAGAATTATGACATTAAACTCATAAGTCTGGTTATTATGCAGTCATAGTCTTACAAAACTAATGAAAAACTTGTAATTATTATGTGATAAAATCACAAATGTAATAATTAAAACCTATGATTATAATTAAGTAGCTCAAATAAATCATATAAACCTGGCTTTCCTAAGCACTGAATCTTAAATGATGAGATTTTCACATTAAAGGCAAATATATATATATATATATATATATATATATATATATATATATATATATATATATATATATATATATATATATATATATATATATATATATATATATATATATATATAATGGTTTTTATTTAGATTAATTAAAGAATTATGACATTAAACTTGTAAATCTGTTTATTATGACATCATAGTCTTATATAACCAATGAAACCTTTCATTTATTATGTGAAAAAAATCACAAATGTAATATTAAAAACCTAATATTGGCCCAGATTATGATGAAATATCTCATATTTATAATATAAACCAGGTCTTCTTAAACAATGAGTCTTAGCTAACTTAAGATTTTCACATTAAAGTGCTGAATATAGCATGTATATATTAAATAATTCTTTTATTTAGGTCAAAATCGTTAGAAGACAAGATAAACTATGGAATTATGACATTTAACTAATAAATCTGTTTATTATAAAGTCATAATCTTCTAAAACAAATGAAAAACTTGTAATTATTATGTGATAAAATCACAATTATAAAAACAAAAATGTAAAAAAGACTCCGATATGAGAAAGAAAACATCTGGATTATGATTAAATATCTCATATTTATCACACAATCCTGGTTTTTCAACAAGTCTTAAATAACTAAATATTTTCACATTAAAGCATCTAAACATAGCATGAATATATCAAATAAGGTTTTTTTATTTAGACAAATTATAGAATTATGACATTTAAGTAATAAATCTGGTTATTATGCAGTAACAGCCCCATAAAACTAATGAAAACTTTCATTCATTATGTGATAAAATCGCAAATGCAATAACAAAAACCTAATACTGGCACAGATTGTGATTAAATAGCTCAAATATACCAGTCCTTACTCTGGACTCACCTTCTCATTTACTGGTTCTTCTTTATTTTCAGGACTATTTCCATTGTAGATTCTCACTGAAGGCATCAAAACTATGAATGAACACATCTGGAATTATGGAGGAAACAAAAAAAAGTGAAATAAGTCAGAATATGATTTATATTTTTGATTCTTTGCTTTGATTCCTGCTTTGTTCACGCTTGTTATTCTCTGGATGAGCTTTAGAAAAGTGTCTAATTTTCGAAACAACAGTGTCAGAAACTTTGCTGCAGTTTTAGGATGAAAAAACACATTGAAAAAACACAATTTGTAGTTTTTCTGTTCTTTTTTTAGCCTTAAGTCTCATCAGGACATTAACAAAACTCTAGACGACGCCACAAGGTCAGGAAACATCCTTAACGTCTCCGTTTTACATGAGGAAACTTTTCTTTTTGACAAATACAAAATTTCACTAGAAAAGTGACTAATTTTAGACGCTATTCTTCTGCAGCTGAAAGATAAAGTTTTAGAAGTTGAGTCTTTTTCCGTTGAGCTTCCCTAAAATATGACTTGATGAATACAGAACCCCATTTCTAATTTTAGATGTGATGCTGTGAAACTTTGCTGCAGTTTTAGGACAAAAAAAAAACTTTGAATAAGTACAATTTGTGTTTTTTCTGTTCTGTTTTTAGCCTTAAGTCTCATCAGGACGTCAACGAAACTCTAGATGTCTCCACAAGGTCAGTTCATGAATATTCATGACAATTTATAACCGTCTCTGTTTCTCATGTTACAAGGAAGTTCGTACAGAACTACAGAAAAGTGTCTAATTTCGGAGATGATTCTATGAAACTTTGCTGCAGTTTCAAGACACTAAGACATGTAGAAAATAAAAGTTGTTGGTTCTTTAGACTCAACTCTCATCAGGACATCAACGAAACCCTGGACAACTCAACAAGGTCAGTTCATAAATATCCAGGACACATTTTAAACATCTGTCCACATGTTGTGTTGATTTATGCAGAACTTCATTAGAAAACTGTCTAATTTTAGAAAACCTTTTTAGGACATTTAGGGCACATTAAACAAACCTGAAACCTCATTTAGGTCTCAGTTGTAGATTAGTTTTTGTTTCTTGATGAAGACAGAACTTCAGTAGAAAAGTATCTGATTTTAGAGGCAATTCTTGCTGCAGTTTTGGGACAGAAGAACAAAGCAAAAGATAAGTTTTCGGACAGACTTCTGCTCTGAGTTCAGTGCTTGTTTATGATGAGAATAAATCTGAGATGTTCTGTTCTGTAGAATCACCATTAATCAGGACGTCAACAGAACTGTGGACGACTCCACACGGTCAGTTCATGAACATTCACAACACAAACATCCTTCATGTCTCAGTTTACAGCAAGAACGTGTTTCTTGATTAATACAGAAGTTCATTAGAAAAGTGTCTGATTCTAGTGAAGAGTCTTTCTGCTTTTAGGTTTTGAATTCTCCTTTATCTTCCTCAGATACGCGATGTCGAACTTGCCAATAAATGAAACTTCGATCACACCGTTAATGTGAGTAAACTCTGTTCTTTTAAAGTCCGGCTGCTGCTTTGGAATCAGCTTCAAACTCGTCTCCGTTTGTTTTCCAGGTTCGTTTTTCCGCTGGACGACCTGTAAGAGTTTTGTTCAGTAGAAATGTTTCCGCTAACACCTGTGGACAGGTGTAATGCTCCTGTTCCTCTCTGTGTTTCAGGAAACCCTCTCAGGAGTACGACTTTATTCTGTCACCTTTGACCTCCTGCCTCTGTGCCGCTATCTGATTGGCCGAGGAAGGCATCAGTGGGCGGAGCCAAAGAACCTGCTGCACTGTTTACCTGAGAAACAAACATGAAAGTTATCAGAAAAAATTGCGTTGAATATGATGATCTGGTTAATTAGCTGCTCGTAAACCTGACTGTAAAACTCATACATGAAACACGTATGTTCAGGTTCAGCGCGGAACCAGAGAAGAATTAAACCTTTTTTATTTTTATCAATAATTCTAAATCTAAATAATTCATTTTTGCAGGGTTTTTTATTTGATTTTTTTTTCTGTCAGTAAAAAATCGATCAGTTTGTTATGAAACGATTCACCTGAAAACTTTCACTGATTTAAAACCTGGAGATCAACAGCTCACCTGTCTCACCTCTACCTGTCTCACCTGTCTCACCTTTACCTGTCTCACCTCTACCTGTCTCATCTCTACCTGTCTCACCTGTCTCACCTTTACCTGTCTCACCTCTACCTGTCTCGCCTGTGTCACCTTTACCTGTCTCACTTCTACCTGTCTCACCTCTACCTGTCTCACCTGTCTCACCTCTACCTGTCTCACCTCTCCATGTCTCACCTCTACCTGTCTCACCTGTCTCACCTCTACCTGTCTCACCTCTACCTGTCTCATCTCTACCTGTCTCACCTTTACCTGTCTCACTTCTACCTGTCTCACCTCTACCTGCCTCACCTCTACCTGTCTCACCTGTCTCACCTCTACCTGTCTCACCTCTCCATGTCTCACCTGTCTCACCTCTACCTGTCTCACCTGTCTCACCTCTACCTGTCTCACCTCTCCATGTCTCACCTCTACCTGTCTCACCTGTCTCACCTCTACCTGTCTCACCTCTACCTGTCTCATCTCTACCTGTCTCACCTTTACCTGTCTCACCTCTACCTGTCTCACCTCTACCTGTCTCACCTCTCCATGTCTCACCTGTCTCATTTCTACCAATCTCATTTGTCCCGGTGTCTGTCTCACCTCTACCTGTCTGATCTTCACTGCCACACCTGTCTCTCCTGTATCTGTCTCACCTTTACCTCTCTCACTCTTTCGCTCTGTCTCACCTTCACCTGTCTAACCTCTACCTGTCTCACCTATACCTGTCTGACCTTCACCTGTCTCTCCTCTCCCTGTCTCACCTGTAACTGTCTCTCCTGTACCTGTCTCACCTTTAGCTCCGTGTTCGGTGATTGTCCACTGTCCACCTGTCTGACGCAGAACCTCGGCTCCTCCCTCCAGCGTGGCGACGAGACAGCGGGTCGAGATGCCAGCGACCCACTGGGATTTGGAAAGAAATGAAAGGAAGCAGCTGTTAGACCTTCATCGTCTCTGCAGCAGATTCTGATGTTTCCACCTGTTCATCATCATCACCATCACCTGAGCCGGTCGTCTCCTCCTGAAACCGATCAAATTAAGTTATTAACATCCTGAGAAGATCACACACACTTGAGAAAGTGCAGCAAGAAGAAACAAAAAATTAATATTACAAGAACCTGTGATTGTAAAAAAAACAAAAACAAACAACAACTGAGTTAAATGTTTCCTGCAGTTCCCAGCATGCACTTCAGCAGGAAGCACCCAATCACAGAGCTTAAAGGTTTTATCACATTGGAAGTTTTTATTAACCGCCGAACTTATTCTGTTCCTGTCTGATGAATTCACTGGAGGTCAAAACGTCAATGTATAGTCACATGACCCAGCAGAATCACGTGACCCAGCAGAGTCACGTGACCCAGCAGAATCACGTGACCCAGCAGAGTCATGTGACCCAGCAGAGTCACGTGACCCAGCAGAGTCACGTGACCCAGCAGAATCACGTGACCAGGACTGTGTTTGATCACGGAGTTGTTTGTACTCAGTTAAAATCAGCTAAAACATGATTCTCCTACTACTGTTACTATCTTTGTGATGTTGTGTTCCACATCTCGTCCTTTGTCTTTTTGTTTTCGTGTCTCAGTATCATGTAGTCATACTCAACCTGAAATTAAAGACAGATTTCTGGATGTCTGGATCAGCTGTTGGGATCCAGTTTGGTTTCTGGAACTTCCCTCCCCACTGGTTTCTCCGTAATATGATCCTAAATGCTGTGAGGTGACTGATGTTGTCCAAATCTGAATAAAAACATGAATCAACCTGCTGTTGCCGTTCGTCTGTTCACTAAGGAGACTTTAAGTGAATAAGCCGGGTCATAAAGTTCATGAAGGTCAGAGGTCAGAGGTCAAAGGTGGCAGTGAGGAGTTAACCAATGACATCGATAACGTGTTTTCCTGTCAACAGGTTCCATCAGCAGCAGCAGAACCGAACGAAAGAGGACGAGTCACACGAGAGGTGAGTGTAAGACCAGAATCACCAGAATCACCAGAACCATAGGTAGAACCAGGTGGGCTCAGAGCTGCTCTCTTTCTTTGTTCTGCAGGAAGGGACTTCAATTTGCAACCGGAGCAGTGGGAAAGTGAGTAAACCAAACTACAAGTTGCCTCAGCGTCCACCAGGCCACCGTTTAAAGGTCAGGTCCAATTGTTTCCAAGTATAGGACAACCGGAGTTGAAGAAGACAATTCCTCATGTTTCCAGCATCTTTGTCCAGGCAGCGTCCCCATTTTCTTCCTCTTATCCAGCGTTAAGTCTTGGTAACAGCAGGTTAAGAAGGTCATTCCAGGCGTCCCTCTCTCTGATCGGAAAACCACATAAGATGCTGCCAAGAAGCTATCCTAACGTCCAGACCACCCCAGCTGGTTCCTCTCAACGTAAAGAAGCAGCAACCCGACCCCGAGTTCCTCTTCCTGTCTCTAAGGTTGAGCCCAGCAGTCCACCAGAGGAATCCCATTTAGGTCTCTTGTACCTCAGTCTTTTGGTCACTTCTCATCATGAACTTAGGTAAAGATTTTAAATGTATCCTGAGTTAGCAGCTTGACAGAACCTTCCAAAGACCTACAAAAAATCCTTCTCCATGGCCTCCCTGAACTCCTCCAACACCTGAGTTTGTGCTTCCGTTACTGCAGCCCTTCTGGTTCCCTGCTAGCTGTCTAATGTTACCAGAGGCTAACAGCTGCCTCTGCAATGGAGGCTTTGAACATGACTGACTTGGATTTCATGTCCCCAACCTCCCCAGGAGACACAAGAAACCCTTCCAGAGGTGAGAGTTGAAGCCCCATGGACCGGGGCCTCCACTGCATTTTCCCAGTTCACCCTCACTGCATGTTTGGGTTTCCCAGGTCTGTCCAGCAGCCTTCCTTTCCACTGGATCCAATTCACCACCAGGTGGTGATCAACTGACTGATTGCCACCTCCTCCCATCGCCCGACTGTCCGAGACATAAGCCAGCAGGTCTGAGGGTATGACCACAAAGTCAATCATCAACCTTTGTCCTAAGGTGCTCTGGTACCAAGTATACTTTTAAGCCACCACATGCTCCCTCGTGGTGTTTGTTATGTCCAATCTGTTCCTAGAACACAACACTGGTCCACATGTCTCCAGGTTTTCTCCATTTTGAAGTCTCCCAGGAGAACTATGAAGTCTTCAGGTGGAATCCATTACAGTACACCACCCAAAGACTCCAAGAAGGCCTGCTACCCTGAACCATTCAACAAGTTCAACAGTGGAACAGAAAGTCTTGAATTTTTATTGGAATTGTGCATGGAGGTGATCCTAACTGGATCCAGTCGGTACCACTCCGCCTCCTGCACTTGATCTAGTTCCTTCCCCACCATAAAGGTCCTCATCCCTGCAACCAGTCCAGTCCACCAGCGTTCAGGACTCCTAGCCATGTGCCCTGACCTGCTACCCGGCTTTTAGTGCACCAACGAGTATCCATGCAGGTGGTGGGTCCACTGGGCGGAGCTCCATGCTGGACCTGGCCGACCTCAAAAAGGACCTTTAATTTCCCAACGTTGTGCCGTTCCTGAGGTCTTTGATGGTCTTAGCCCAGTCCCTCCCATAGGACCAATCTGCCCCCAGGTGGCCTTACCAGGGACTGCATTAACAAAATAAAAGCCCTGACCACTGGTTTAGTGATGAAAAATTAACAAAATAAAAGTGCTAGAGGTTGCTTTACTGATGACATATTAGCAAAATAAAAGCCCTGCTGATGATTTTCAGGCTGACAGAGTTATTGATAATAAAAAATGTCAAACTAATCTCAGATTCAGTGAATTGATCAATGTATTGATTACTAATATATTAATCTTTCAGGAGGGTCAGATTTGCAGCCTGTCAGTTGGTATGGATTGATGTATTGATCGCTGACGTATTGATCTTTCAGGAGGACTGGATATGCAGCCTGTCAGTATTGATCCATGTATTGATCACTGATGTATTGATTATTCAGGAGGACTGGATATGCAGCCTGTCAGTATTGATCCATGTATTGATCGCTGATGTATTGATTTTTCAGGAGGACTGGATATGCAGCCTGTCAGTATTGATCCATGTATTGATCGCTGATGTATTGATCTTTCAGGAGGTTCGGACTGGCGCCCCCTAAAGCCTGTCAGCTCAGTATTTGCGCTGTGATGAACCTCGGTCATGAGCTTCAGTCTGGAGGAGACGAGCTTGCCGGTCAATCGTCTTCTGACCCTTTTGGACACGGGAAGTGATGATGGAGGACACACCCACTTCCAATGGACCAATCAGAGAGCAGAGATGCTCTGAGAGGATACCTGTCTGCATGTGAAGACTTTGTATGTTTTTATAAGATTTATGTGTTTGAAGTACATCAATGTTTATAATTTATATGGTAATGACATCTCTGACACTTTATGGCCAGAATAATGATGAATATTTTTCTGTACTCGCTAATTCAAAGTTTGTCTCTCATCAATAAAATTTCTGGTAATGTTGCTCCTGACAGTCATTTTGGTTTTTTGGAGCTTTGTGCTCTTTTTATAGCCAATAATATCTGCACAGGTTTGATCAGAAAGCTGTGAATGTGTTGATGAAAAGTAAAAACTGGACCATCTGGTTTCTTCAGGCAGCAACACTATCCTGGCTGGTCTTACTGGGAACTGTTCAGACTGGTTCAGATGCTCTGACTGGTCTGAGAAAACAAGCTGGGTTCAGGTTATTATGTGTTTAAGTGATTATAAGTCCTACAGTCTGTGGTTTCTGTGGAAGAACACTGGACAGTTTAACCATGCCACGTTTTAAAGTGACTGAAGCCACACTGGTGGAAATCCAGAAGAAGATGGAGGCTCCTCCCCCTCCGGTCACCTGTGACGCCACAGCGGACTCACCTGTGCAGGTGAACAACAACAGCGTGTCTGTGAGTGTGTGAGCCTCTGCAGGATGAAAAGAGCCCAAACGGTCTTAAAACACCGACATTAGTGTGAGTATTTCCTTAATTTCTCAGAAACCCGTTAAATGATCATGTAGTCTGGTGGACCGAGTCTCTGCTGCGGTGGAAGTGAAGCTAAAGCGGAGCTAAACGTCACGACAGGTAACCCGAACCACACCTGGTGACTCCTGAGCTATTCTCAAACCCGCCACGCTTCGTTTGACCCACATTCAACTTAATGGTCCACAGTTTCCTGAAACAGAATCCGGGCAGAAACCGCTCCGCCGAACTCCGTTTAAATTTCGGCCGATTTAAACTTTCCTTCCTGTCGTCGCTTTTAAGACGAACGGACACGACAGAAAAACAACCGGAACCGACCACAGGTGTGTTCAGGTGAATTCGGCTCCCAGATATAAGCCTCAGACATTTGACTTCAGCAGTTACTCAACTTTTTTTTTCGTGGTGTGTATACCCAAACACTCCTTTACAGAATGGATTTGCTGCAGTCTCTGGACAGATACAGGAAATATAAATATAATAATATGCTGGATCCAATGCTGTGTTCCTTAAAGCTGCTTGTTTGAGTTTATAGATGCTCTTATCTGAAATGATCTGCTGCATCCCTCTACCTGCTCCGTTTTTCACACTAGAACTGATCCGCTTCATTTTACAGCTTTAAAGAACCAGTTTAACTCATAAAAAACACATTTCCACCTGCAGAACAGACTGCAGCTCAGACAGAATCACTCTAATGTTATTAATGCACCAAACGGACTTGATTTCAGTCATGACAGTTAGATTTTAATGGTTGCAGCTCACAGAGTGACTATAAAAGAGATTATTTCTGTATTTTATCTGTAAAACTCATCAGTTAATCATGTTTTTTAAATAACACACACAAGCTTGACATTAGAAACAATACTATAGTAATACTATTGTAGATGTCAAGTCTGATTGTAAATAGCAAACAAATCTTTTGTCCAAAATGTCTCAAAACATGTCTAAACTTATGTTAAAGGGGCTCAGAATGACAAAATTGTGTCCAAAATGGCTTTGAAATTGTCCGTAATTATTAAAACCTATTGAAAATGTATTGAAACTTGTCTAGAATGAAAAGATCTTGTCCAATAGGTCTTACAACTTGTATAAAATTGTTAAAAAATGATCCGAAATTACTAAAAAAAAATGACAAAAAACAATTTTAAATGTATTGAAAGTTGACCAAAATGACTCCAAAAACTCATCAAAATGACAGAAACTTGTCTAATAGGTATTAAAACTTGTCTAAAATTACAAAAAATTACAAAAAAACTGTTGAAAATGGATTGAACCTTGTCTGAAATGACAAAATGTTGTCCAGTCCTCCTAAAATGTGTTTAAAATGGATAACATTATTTTTTATACCGACAAATCAAAGTAAAGATGGTTTTACCTTGCTGACATGTTTCAACTGCAGGCTTCTTCTGAACGTCATCTGATGTGTCCTTTTTTATCATGTGAAATGTGTTTAAAATGACTAAAAAATGGTACAAAATGACTAAAAAATGACAAACAGTTGAAAATGTATTTAAAATTGTCCAAAATTAGTCCAAGAACTGCCCAAGATAAAAAAAAGTCTTGCCCAATAAGTCTTTAAACTTGTCTAAAATTACTGAAAATGGTCCTAATGAGAAAAGTTGTGTCCAAAAAAACTTCGAAATTGTCCATAATGAATGCCCATTGAAACCTGCGTTGAAAATTGTTTAAAAAGACTCAAAAATGGTCTAAAATGATAACACCATGCCCAAAAGGACTTTGAAATTGTCCATAATAACTAAAAATTACAAAAAAAACTGTTGAAAATCTCTTGAAACTTGTCTAAAATATCAAAATCTTGTCCAATAGGTCTTTAAACTTGTATAAAATTGCTCAAAATGCTATAAAATGACTTTAAATCTATTGAAACTTGCCTCAAATGACAAATCTCATCCAATATGCCTTAAAACTTGTTTAAAATTACTTTTAATGGTCTAAAATGTCTAAATATTTTTTTTTCAAAAATGGCAAAAACCAGTCAAAAAAACATCTTGAAAGTTGCTCAGAATGACAAAATCTTGTCCAATAGGTCTTACAGCTTGTATAAAATTGATCAAAAATGCTATAAAATGACTAAATCTTGACAAAAATTACAAAAAAACTGTTCAGAATGTTTTGAAACTTGTCCAAAATGACTCAAAAATTGTCCACAGTGACAGAAACTCGTCTAAAATCCAACCAAGATGTTTGTTTATAGGAAATCTTAAAGACAAACCTTTGCTATTAAAGACAGAATCAGCTGCAGACAGATTGAAGCTGGTGAACGCAGCTTGAGGAAACAGTTTTTCTAACTCCAGACTGAATAAACAAACTCTGAGATCTTTAAGGTTCCTGAACAAACCTGAAAGAACCTGAAAGACGAGCTGAAACCTGCTGCTGTTTCCAAACCTGATTTCAAAACTCCTCCCAACTATTTCACCTGCGGCAGAGAAAAGTTCAGCCACAGAACAAACCGGGAAACTAAAGATGAAACAATCCTCGTTTCCTTCCTATTTTGTCCAGAATTCAACAAAAAAACTTCAGTTTTCATTAAAATATGATGAAATATCTGCAAATCCTCTGATGTGAGAAATTAAAAATTACAAATATTTAGTTTTTTCACCATTTTAGCTTTAAAAGTGACTGGATTGATTAAAGAGCTCGACATTTACTGGATCCTTCACTAAATCTTCTTTAGTTTTGTTGTTCTGATGTGTTTTTATAAAGTCAAAGATGCAGAAATGAATCCATCCATCCATTTTCTGATTTTCTTCTTAAATATTGTAGAATATTTGAATATTTTAGTACATCTTTAGAGGAAACTTTGACCACTTCTTATTGTTTTTTCATATGTTATTGACAAAGTCTCTGTTTGCTGTTTCTGTTTGGTTGTTTATTAATGTTTGTTTATGTTTTTTAACTTTACTGCAAATAGAGTTTATTTTCTGGATGAATCAAGGAGTTGTTTGGTTTCTAAAATGTTGGAAAATGTCCGTCTGTGTTTCCCAAACCACAAGATGGTCCAAAAATGGTCCAAAATGATGGAACTGTCCATAATGATTAAAACTTATCGAAACCTGTCTTGAAAGTTGTCCAAAATGACAAAATCTCATCCAATAGGTCTTAAAACTTCTTTAAAATGCCTCAGAAATGGTCTAAAATGACAAAATCTTTTTTTAAATGGCAAAACCAGTCAAAAACATCTTGAAAATTGCTCAAAATGACAAAAAAGTTGTGCAAAATGACAAAACCTTGTCCAAAATTGTACATAATCATTAAAACTTATCGAAAACATCTCAAAACATATCTAGGTTGTTAAAAATGTCCCAAAAATTGTCCAAACAAGAATCAAAACTGGTCTAAAGGACATTGAAATGGTCTGAAATTACTGAAAATCTGTTCAAAATTATTTCTAAATGTTCCAAAATATCTTGAAATTTGTCCTAAATTACCAAAAAAAAAGGTCAATAATGACTTTAAAATTGTCCAGAATGTCCCAAAAATTATTGAAATGACTTGTCAATGGTCTAAAATGGCTTCGAAATTTTCAAAAATGCAAAAAAACTGTCCCAAATATCTTGAAATTTGTCCTAAAAATGACCCAAAAATTATTCAAAATAACTTTTAAATGGTCTAAAATGAAAAAAAAACCCACACATGTCCAAAATCTCTTGAAACTTCTCCAGAACTATCCAAAAATTGTTTAAAAAAAAAAAAAAAAGTAAAAAAAGAAAAGAGAGAAAATGTTGTAAAATTGTTCAGAATCTGACCTGAGAGCAGCTGACGGACGTTTTATCTAAACGCGTCTCCACCTGTTGTAACCATGGAAACATCCTGTTGCAGGATGGGTGACGGGACGAAGACTCAGCTGGTGAGCGCCATCCACCTGCAGGAGGTGGAGCTGCAGGAGAAGCCTGCAGGCAAGCAGCAGGGCAGCGAGAGCGACAAGGGTGAGTCTGATCAATGATCCATCAATAATCCATCATCATTAGGTTCCCAATCTGTGGTTCTGGACCTCCATCAGGGTTGGCAGGTAAATCTTAGGGTCCTGAAGGTTAGCAGGAGGTTAGATGGAGGTTTTAACTGGAATCTTCTTACAATGAAAGGAACATGACCAACTCATATTAAACGCATAGATAAAATCCACTGGTTCAGGTGAATCTGGACTTTGGAATGTTTTATTTTACAATGAAATCACTCATAAATTGTCCAAAGTTATGTCAAAATTGTCCTAAATATCCTGAAATGTGTCCAAAAGGACTCAGTTTCTTTTTTTAAATGACTAAAAATGGTCCAAAATAACTGTAAAATTCTCCAAAATGACTCAAAAATCATCCTAAAACGTGTCCCAAATTACTTAAAAATGATCCAAAATTACTGAAAACCAATCAGAAATTACTTTAAAAGGTTTTTAGTAACTTTAAATTTGTCCAAAATGACCAAATCTTGTAATAATTGTCTTGAAACTTGTCTACAGTGACATTGAAATTGTCAAAATGTCTTTAAAATTCTCCTAAATTACTCAAAAATTATTCAGAATGACGTACAAATTGTTGAAAAATTCCTGAAACATGTCCAGAATTACTCAAACGGGTCCAAAATGACTTAAAATGGTTTTGAAATGACTTAAAAATGGTCTAAGATAACTTTAAGATCATCCAAAATGTCCTGAAACTTTTCCAAAATTTACTTAAAAATTGTCCAGAATTACTAAAAAACACAGAAGTTACTTTAAATACTTTAAAATTGTCTAAAATGTCTTTGAAATTCTCCATATTGACTTCATTGTCGGCTGTGAGGCATTCAGGAAACATTTGGAAACTGCAGCATCTTTGATTGTTGATTGATTCCTTAAAGTGTGAACGTGTCGATCAATGTTCTCTGATCAGATTCTAATATCTGACTTACAGCTTGTTTTCTACCAATAATCAAAGCTGATCAGGTGGTACTGGTAGACATATTGATCGATAGACATATTGATCAATAGATGTATTGATCATTAGAAGTATTGATCTATAGACATATTGATGTACTGATCAATAGACGTATTGATTTGTCTCCTGCAGCTGATCAGACATTTACAGTTGAAGACGCCGTAGAAACGATCGGTTTTGGACGATTTCACATCCTGCTGTTTGTCATCATGGGCAGCTCTAATGTAAGTTACAGTACAAGAAGTAGTCAGATTGCTGACAATACTCTATAAAATACTCTGTTACAGTACTGATAGTACTCTGTAATGCTGTACAAAATGTGTGTGTGTGTTTCTATGTGTGTGTGTGTGTGTTTCTATGTGTGTGTGTTTGTATTGTGTGTGTGTCTCTGTGTGTGTGTGTGTGTGTGTGTGTGTGTGTGTGTGTGTGTGTGTGTGTGTGTGTGTGTGTGTGTGTGTGTGTGTGTGTGTGTGTGTGTGTGTCTGTGTTTCTATGTGTGTGTGTTTGTATTGTGTGTGTGTCTCTGTGTGTGTCTGTGTGTGTGTGTGTATTGTGTGTGTGTGTGTGTGTGTGCGTGTCTGTGTGTGTCTGTGTGTTTCTATGTGTGTGTGTGTTTGTATTGTGTGTGTCTCTGTGTGTGTCTCTGTGTGTGTGTGTCTGTGTGTGTGTGTCTCTGTGTGTGTCTCTGTGTGTGTGTCTCTGTGTGTGTCTGTGTGTGTGTGTGTGTGTGTCTCTGTGTGTGTCTGTGTTTGTCTCTGTGTGTGTCTGTGTGTGTGTGTCTCTGTGTGTGTCTCTGTGTGTGTGTCTCTGTGTGTGTCTGTGTGTGTGTGTCTCTGTGTGTGTCTCTGTGTGTGTGTCTCTGTGTGTGTGTGTGTGTGTGTCTCTGTGTGTGTTTATGTGTGTGTGTAGATCGTGGAGGCGATGGAGATCATGCTCTTAGCCGTCGTGTCTCCAGAGATTCGCTGTGAGTGGCGTCTGGATGATTGGCAGGTCGCTCTCGTCTCCACGGTGAGTCTCTAATCAGGTCTGAGCGATCAATAACTGCTGCAGCAGCTCTTCTTTAATATAATCAATAATCAATCTATAATCAATCAGTGACAGATGTTGTGTGTGTGGTCCAGATGGTGTTTCTGGGCTTCATGGTGTGTGGAGTTCTGGGAGGATACGTAGCCGACAGATATGGACGCTGGAAGGTCAGAGACTCCGATGATCAATAATCAATTATCAAATATCAATCATCAATAATTAGTAATCAACAATCAGTAGACACATCAGTTCTCACCTGATCACAGAGCAGCACTACAGAGGTTCATGGTTAACATGTATGTTGAGTTTAACCTGCTGGATCACCATGGTAACCGATGCTACATAGCTACATCACCATGGTAACCGATGCTACACATCTACATCACCATGGTAACCGATGTTACATAGCTACATCACCATGGTAACCGATGCTACACATCTACATCACCACGGTAACCAATGTTACACAGCTGCATCACCATGGTAACCGATGCTACATACCTACATCACCGTGGTAACCGATGCTGAACATCTACATCACCATGGTAACCGATGTTACATAGCTACATCACCACAGCAACCAATGTTACACATCTGCATCACCATGGTAACCGATGTTACATAGCTACATCGCCATGGTAACCGATGCTACACATCTACATCACCATGGTAACCGATGTTACATAGCTACATCACCATGGTAACCGATGCTACACATCTACATCACCATGGTAACCGATGTTACATAGCTACATCACCACAGTAACCAATGTTACACAGCTACATCACCATGGTAACTGATGCTACATACCTACACCACCATGGTAACCGATGCTGCATACCTACATCACCACGGTAACCGATGTTACACAGCTACATCACCATGGTAACCGATCCTAGATACCTACATCACCATGGTAACCGATGCTGCATACCTACATCACCACGGTAACCGATGTTACACAGCTACATCACCATGGTAACCGATGCTACACATCTACATTACCATGGTAACCGATGTTACATAGCTACATCACCACAGTAACCAATGTTACACACCTACATCACCACGGTAACCGATGTTACACAGCTACATCACCATGGTAACTGATGCTACATACCTACATCACCACGGTAACCGATCTTACACAGCTACATCACCATGGTAACTGATGCTACATACCTACATCACCATGGCAACCGATGCTACATAACTACATCACCACGGTAACCGATGTTACATAGCTACATCACCACAGTAACCAATGCTACATAGCTACATCACCACGGTAACCAATGCTACACATCTACATCACCACGGTAACCAATGTTACACAGCTATATCACCATGGTAACTGATGCTACATTGCTACATCACCATGGTAACTGATGCTACATTGCTACATCACCATGGTAACCGATTCTACATACGTACATCACCATGGTAACCGATTCTACATACGTACATCACCATGGTAACCGATGCTACATACCTACATCACCATGGTAACTGATGCTACATAGCTACATCATCATGGTACCCGATGCCAATGTATTTTGGTGTATTTTCCGTCTAATTCCACATATTTTGGTGTATTTTTTGTATAATTCCATGTATTTTTGTGCATTTTGTGTATAATTCCATGTATTTTTGTGTACTTCCTGTCCTCAGGTTGTGTGTGGAGGCTTCATCTGGAGCGCCTACTTCTCTCTCCTCACGTCGTTCGCTCCGTCCTACGGTTGGTTCATCTTCCTGCGCAGCATGGTCGGCTGTGGTGTCGCCGGAGTGTCACAGGGGTCAGTGAACGCACCGCCGCCACGTTGTTCTCTGATTGGCTGAAGGTGTTACTTGTGACTCAGGTGTGTGTTTGTTGCTGCAGGTTCGTGTTGAAGACGGAGTTCATCCCGGCGAAGCATCGAGCGTTTCTGCTGCCGCTGGCGACGGTGAGTCCACGGATCCAGGAGGACGGTCACACAGGTGTCCTGCACTCACCTGATGTGTGATGTCATCAGTCCAGATTTCCCATCATGCTCTGTGTCTCCATCAGATCTTCTGGATGACCGGCTCCATGCTCATCATCATACTGGGGATGTTGGTGGTTCCAACTCTGGGATGGAGGTGGATGATCCGCATCTCCGTCACCCCAAGTGTCGTCCTCATCTTCCTCTTCAAGGTGAGACGTCTCCTCTCACCTGTCTGTCTCTCACCTGTGTCTCACCTGTCTGTCCTCACCTGTCTGTTTCTCACCTGTCTGTCTGTCACTTGTCTCTCCTCACCTGTCTGTCTCTCACTTGTCTGTCCTCACCTGTCTGTCTCTCACCTGTCTGTCCTCACCTGTCTCTCACCTGTCTCCTCTCACCTGTCTCTCACTTGTCTCTCCTCACCTGTCTGTGTCTGTCCTCACCTGACTCTCCTCACCTGACTCTCCTCACCTGACTCTCCTCACCTGTCTCTCCTCACCTGTCTGTCTCTCACTTGTCTCTCCTCACCTGTCTGTCTCTCACTTGTCTCTCCTCACCTGTCTGTCTCTCACTTGTCTCTCCTCACCCTTCTGTCCTCACGTGTCTCTCCTCACCTGTCTGTCTGTCTGTCTGGTTCCAGTTTATTCCGGAGTCGGCTCGCTACAACGTCTCAGCCGGAAACGTGGATGCTGCCGTTCAGACGCTGCAGCAAATCGCCAGAATGAACCGGTCATCTCTTCCTGCTGGACGTCTGGTGGAACCTGCAGTGGTTCGTTAAGAAATACTTTAGAGAACATTAGAACAGACTAAGTTACTGATAAATGGTGGAACGTTCAGAAATATTTAGGATCCGAGCACCATAGGAATGCAAGGAATGAGTTTTTTTGACCGACTTTTTAAACATGTTTTTGAGACCCTAAATGTGCTCAAATATGTGCGAAAATTTCCAGATGTTTCAGAAGTGGTGAAAAATGTTAGATTTTATTGGAGCTGCGCATGTCTGTGGCAAAATTACTCTATAGCGCCCCCTGCAATATTTAGAAAATTCAGCCCCTGACCATGTTTGACCTATAGCTATGAAATTTGTAGCATATGCAGCACATCAGGGTGAACAAAAAAGTCTGAGGTGGCCATATCCTAAACCAACAGGAAGTCCACCATTTTGAATTAATTCGACAATTTTTGGTGATTTTTGTCATTTTCAAGAATGGACTCCTGCTAGAGGGTAACTCTAAGAGACCTCATATTTAGCCAGTTTATACAACAGGACATAGAGATGAAAAGTTATCAAGATGTTCTCCAAAAGTCTGAGGGTGTGGGCATGGCGCCCCCTGGAAATTTGATCCTTCGCCATAAAACAGGAAGTACTTTTGACACATTAGGAATGGTTGGAAATTCATCAGAATTGCCACACACATCACAACTGGCTAAAGGAAGGACACTGTATGCATCTCAGCACTGCATGTGCCACAGTAGCGCCCTCTACAGTAATTTTAACAAAAAACACCCACAGCATGTTTCACCTATATCTATGAAATTTGGTACACATATGTAACACATCAAGGCAAACAAAAAAGTCTCTTGGACCCATACCCTAAACCCAACAGGAAGTCCACCATTTTGAATTAAGTTTGCGATTTTTGGTGTTTCTAGTCATTTTCAGTGGTTGATTCCTTACGGGGGGTAACTCCAAAAGAACTCAAGTTTGGACTGTATATACAACACGCCTTCAGGATGAGAACTTGTGAAAATCTTCAGCATATATCAAAGGGCGTGGCCATGGCGCCCCCCTGAACTTTGATGCTTCACCATGAAAGAGGAAGTGTTGTGTAAATCCCCTTTCTGCATGTTTCTTTTGCGTATTTATGTGTATTTCTTATTTTTCTGTGTACTTCTGTGAGTATATCAGGTTAACGCAGGGTTCATGTTTCAGACGGAACGAGGCAGCTGGAGGATTCTGCTCAACTCGTCCTTCAGGAGAACGTCTATCCTGCTCTGGTACTCCTGGTAAGAACATTTCGTTTTCACTGTTTCCAAACATAAACTACAAAATAGTAAAAGAGCATATTTTCAGCTGAAATCAAAAAACTAAATCCAGTAAAAACACAGAATAGAAATGATTTCTTCAGCTCAACAGGTCGTATCTACTCTGGAGTCATGACAGTAAAAAATGTGAAGGTTTCTGATGGTTTGGAGTCGGAGGTTGTCTGGATGTTTGATCTGTTAGAACCAGGTTTAAGTTCTCTGTTGTGTCCGTCAGGTTTGTGGCCTCCTTCTCCTACTACGGTTCAGTTCTGAGCAGTTCTGAGCTGCTGGAGAAGAACCTGCTCTGCGTGACGAATCCGGACCGAGAGCATCAGGTGAAGCACCGCCATGAGGACGGACTGTGTTACTGCATCCCCTTCGCCTTCGATGACTACCAGACGCTGCTCATCAGCTGCCTGGGGGAGATCGCTCGTAAGATACTAACGGTTCCAGAGTTCAAACCTCAGAAAAACGGAGTCTGTAGAGAACCTGTGGTGTTCTGGTTCTGGATCAGTTCTGACCCCCTTCTGTTCTGTCCTCAGTGGTTCCTTTAAACATCGGGTTACTCAACGTCTTTGGACGGAAGATGAGTCTGACGGTTCTGCAGCTGATGGCGGCCATTTTCTTCATGTTGGTCAACATCTGCACGACCATGTAAGAACCCAAAGACTTCTGTTCTATGGTCCTGATAGACCACTTCAAGGTCTATCAGAACCTCTAGACCAAAGGCTTCAAGGTCTATCAGGTTTGACCACTTCCAGTTCTATTAGGACCTCCAGACTAAACACTTCAAGGTTTATCAAGTCCTCCAAAATGACCACTTCAAGGTTTATCAGGACCTTCAGACCAAAGGCTTCAAGGTTTATTAGGTCTAATAGTCTGACCACTTCAAGGTTTATCAGGCCCTCTGGACCGACTGCTTAAGGTTTATCAGGTCTGACTAGGTCCAGATTTATCAGGTCCTCCAAACTAATCTCTTCAAAGTTTATCAGGTCCAATAGACTGAGTGCTGCAAGATTTATCAGGACATTAAGTCTAAGCAGGTCCTGGTTTATCAGGTCTTATCTGGTCCTGGTTCATCAGGTTTTATCTGGTCCTGGTTTATTAGGTCTTATCTGGTTTGGTTCATCAGGTCCTGGTTTATCAGGTCTTCCTCACTGTTGCAGGTTTGGCTTCACGGTTCTGCTGTTTCTGCTGCGTTCTTTGGTCTCCATGAACTTTAATGTGGTTTATATTTACACAGCTGAGGTACGTCACTGCTGGGTTATTGATCAGTTATTGATCAGGTCTCGGGTGCTTTTATTGATCAGGTGTTTTTGTCTCTCAGGTGTATCCCACCGCAGCCCGATCTCTGGGGATGGGTTTCTGTACGTCGTTCAGTCGGATCGGAGGAATGATCGCTCCGTTCATCGCTCAGGTGAGTTCAGGTGTTTCTATGAGTACTACAGGTGTTTCTATGTACTTCAGGTGTATTCTGTGTACTTTAGATATTTTCTGTGTACTTCAGGTGTTTCTGTGTACTGTAAATATTTTCTGTGTGTACTTCAGGTGCTGATGTCCCGGTCGGTGTTTCTGGCGCTCAGTCCGTTCTCGGTGGCCTGTCTTCTCTGCGCTCTGGGAAACTTCCTGCTGCCGATAGAAACTCGAGGTCGAGCTCTGCTGGTGAGAAACGCTTCATTGTCAACATTTTGAATGAACTTTATTCTTCATTTACAAACTTTCATTTATTTCTTTTTTTTCCAGCAAAGCTCCTGATGAAGCCGCTGAACAGCAAGTCATTTTATGTTACATGTAAATATATTAAATATGTTGTTGACCTCAGTGGTTCCTGTGACTTCATTAAAGGAGACAAAAAGACTCAGAACTGAACAAAAATACGGTGAAACTGAATTGTAGAATTTTTAATAATAGATCCTCTGAATCCTACAAACGGCACTTTAAATATAACAGACTCAAGTTCTCTGCTCAGGAATTTAATTGTGACTCTTTTTATTTTATTTCTTTTTATTTACACTGCTTCTCTTTAAAATAAATTCCATCTAGAACCAAAATACCACAAAATAACATCCAGAAACTGGAAAAACAGAAGAAATAATGAACTTTCAATGTTTTTTAAACCATTTGTCTTTTCTGCTGGGAAAATGAGCCAAATCTCATCAAAATCAGGTGTCATTTAAAAATTCACCAAAAATAACATGCTTATACCAACAATAATTTATGAAAATTAAAAAATTCTGCAGTCCTCGGCCAGCAGTGGAAACATTAGTGACTCAACTGGAAGCAACGGTTACGTGGGAAAAATTCAGGGAGTTTTTTTACCGAACTGAACTTCAGGCAGTGTTTTACATAGAACAGAGAGAAAACAAATAAAAACGTAAGAAATATGTAGAACCTGCATTTTTTTCTCATTATTTTGTCTACTTGGAAAACTGGTTCAAGGTTTTAAACAAATATAACTTTCATTATTAATTGGTTTTGGTTGGTGTCATTTTAACATTTCTAGGTTCTCTCTCCTCCTTCATGTTGTTCTGTTTCCATGGAGATGCAGGACTTTGGATTGGATGTGACACCCAGAAACTGCTCAGAGTTCAGAGTTAGTTCATGTTTTTCTTTACTGCATTTAATCAGCTCACAGTGGAAGCATGTTGCTGCCACTAGAAAAATAAAAACGGATCCGGTTTTCACTCTAACATCATGATTTTACTGATACAACAGAATATATTCATGTTGTTAGAACATACAAACTGATGCTGTTGTAATGTCCAACATTCGCAATCATTTTGAACTTTACCAACCAACAGTGAGTTAAATTCCTCCTTTGATCTAAAGACAGCCTTATTTAAAATAAAATCTAAACAAAAGTAGAACTTCTATTTCATGAGCTTAAATATGCAGATCTTTTTCTCACCTGTAGTCAAATATATTTTTTTCTTTTGCACGTTGAGGCAGAATATAATACTCTGAAGTAATATTTATTATTTATATCACTAACTACATGGTATTTAATAATTGGCACTTGATTAATGGCTTCATGGAGCCTAGTGGCCATATGGTGGCGCTGCTGCATTTACTCTAGTCTGTAGTAACTCTAGTAGCCTAATGGTGGCGCTATTGTATCTGTAGTGATTAGTTTTGCCTCATGATGGCACTACTGTATCTGTAATGATTATTGCTGCCTTTCGGTGGCACTATTGGTTCTGTAATATATCTAGAGGTCTCATGGTGGCGCTTCTGTATCTGTAATAATGATTGCTGCCTTTTGGTGGAGCTGCTGTTCCTGTAATAATTATTAATTTCGCCTCATGGTGGCGCTGCTGTTCCTGTAATAATCATTATGGCCTCATGGTGGCGCTGCTGTTCCTGTAATAATTACTATGGCCTCATGGTGGCGCTGCTGTTCCTGTAATAATTACTATGGCCTCATGGTGGCGCTGTGCATCCCGTCTTTTCCTGCCTGACGAAGGTGACGATGATCTTTGCTGCCGTCGGCTCTCGTTAAGCTCGTTAGCGGGCAGATTAGCGACAGGATTTGGATCAGCTCACTGTCTGTCTGACTCCCAGGGGGCGGGGCCTCCCCTTCTCAGGCCACGCCCCCTGACCTGCGTTTTGGTCTGCCTGTCTTTGTGAGGAGCAGCGGTTTATGAGGGTTTGTGAGAACATTTGTTGGACTTGAAGGTTTTCAGTGCACGTGCGTGTGCGTTTCTGTTTGCGTGTGTGTGTGTGTGTGTGTGTGTGTGTGTGTGTGTGCGTGCGTGTGCGTGCGTGTGCGTGCGTGTGTGTGCGTGTATGTGTGCGTGTGCGTGTGTGATTAGCGTGGATTAGCTGCTGGCAGTCAGCAGTCACAGTTGGAGTCGAACAGCAGACGGCCGGCAGCTCTGAGATGTGAGTATATTTCTCTGATTTAATAGTTTCTAGGTAAACATGAGGATTTTTTTCTGTTTAAATTTTTTCACTTTGTTATAAACTATAATTACGGATTATTATAGAATTAGAGAATCAGTGTGTTGACAGAAAGTAAACAGTTTTTAAGGTCAGACTTGCTCATGAAGTTTTTCTGCTTTCACTTACAAGACAATTACAACTACTTTAATTATATGAACAGAAATGATGCACATTAATGTTAATAATAATAATAATAAAAGATGATAAAGGAAGCTTTGCAGATTGAATTCTTTACATGAAACCTAAATGTTTTCTGTAAAATGCTAGAACAAATCATTTAAGTTACATTTAAAGTCATAAACACCTGTTAATTTGTGTCAGCTGTCTGAAATCTGAATTTAAAGATCAACTCTGTGTTTCTGCTGTAAACATCAGCTGCTAATGTTAAAAAGATCATCAACAGCAGCCTCACTGTTATTTAATCAATCCAGATGAAGTGAAACAGCTTCTGTTTCTCGTCTGACCGCCCATAAAGATGCTTTTGTTTTGAATGAAACTTTAATGACAAACGTGTGTGTCGGTGCTTGGTACTGATGGACGCCCTCTATGTGAGCCTCATTGTTTCTGGTAGTGCACACACACACACACACACACACACACACACACAGCAGGTCATGTGACTAACGCAGTGACATCACTATTACTCTGGATCTTGTGTGGTTTTTCTAATCACACATCAATCATGTCATCAGTCAGGTATCAGGTTAGAAGCATCTTTAACTTTCTGAAGCTCTGCAGGCTGAAAATCTGAGCCTTTACTGGATTTATTGACCAGATGTCAATAAATGAAGTCTATTTTTTAAAAAAATCAGTTTTATCAACTTGATTTGATGAAAATTCATAATTAAGTTGATATTTGATGGTTTTAGCTGGAAGTAGCTACTGAAGTGACCTGAATGAAAAGAAGTCATTCCACATAAAATCAAACTAATGTGAAAAAGGTTCCTCCTGGTTCTTCATCTCCAGTAACTTTATTAATGATCAGAGTTCTACCTTCAGACTGGGAATATTTCCAGAGTTCCAGGTCCCCTTATGCTCTTTTTGGAGTGATTTAGTGTCATTTTGTTGTGATTTTGGCCATTTTTGACGTTATTTTGCATATTTTTTTGTACCAATTTTGGGTTTTCGTCACAATTTCACCTGTTTTGTGGTAGTTTTGGTCCTTTTCGTGGTAAATTTGTCTGGGTTTCTTTTCTTTTTTTTTTTTTTGGCCTTTTCGGCTTTTATTTTGATAGGCGCAGTGAGAGACAGACAGGAAATGGGGGAGAAGAGTCAGGGGAAGACATGCAGCAAAGGGCCCTGAGCAGGAATCGAACCCGGGCCCCTGTACATGGGTCACCCGCTTAACCTGTTGAGCTATACGGGTGCCCAAATTTGTCTGTTTTTGTGGTCATTTTCCAGCTTTTTTAGTTATTTTAGTTGTATTTTTTACCAGAACTCAGATGTGTTTCTCCTCCTAAATGTCATGGTTCTATCTGCTGGACTGATGAAGTTCTGAGGCTCAGAAATGATGGAAAAAGTCCATTAAAAAGTGATAAATCTGAGCCCATCTCTATGGACTTCAAGGACCTGGAACTCTGGATATATGATCAGTATGAAGGTAGAACTCTGATTATTGATAAAGTTACTGGAGATGAAGAACCAGATGGTTCTAACAGGGTTGAAGAAGGGACTGATTGATTCTGCTGCTTGTCAGTGTTTCTTTGTGAAAGCAGCTGTGGCGTCTCAGAAAGTGAGTCTGAGTGTCAGCAGGAGTTCAGGTTTATCAGCAGGACGTCTGGACGTCACTCAGTAAGTCACTGGGCTGCAGACTGAGGTTCTCTGCAGGGTTCTGACCCTTTGACCTGCTTAGTTTAATGCAGAAACTCCTTTTAAAAAACACATAGTTTCATCGTTCTTCATGACTAAACAGTTGCATCTACACCAAGAATTTATGACCTGAACTGTTGTTCTTCATGTATATTCAGTTTATGCATCAGTTTGTACAGAAATCTTCTCAGAAAATAATTTTAGGAGGGTAAAATAGCTTTGAGGAGACTACTAAAAAGTGTTAAATTCAAGTTGAGGTAGCTTCATGAAATTGGCTTTTTCAACTTGAGGTCAGAATTTCACATCTCCTCGCCATTCTACTTACCACTGGAGTTACTTTGTTTTTTTAAGTTGCTAAACTTCTGCTCATAATTATTGTACCTGAGTACATGACACTTAAATGTCTTTTATTCAACGAGGAAATAGTAGCTGGAGAAATGTAATGTTTATGAGCACGTTTATGCTACCAATCGTTGTGGAAGTTCAACAAGGCCAATACAGAGAGACACACTGGACACTCGGATGATTTAGGTTGAGAGGAAGGTTTACTCCTATCAGAAGTGACCCCAACAGAGCAGCAGTTCATCCAAGCAGCAGTTCTGAGGATTCTCTCTGATCTTCAGGTTTATGTTGTAGTTGGGAGAAGGTCAGATCTTAGATTACAGACCAATATGGAGACAACTAGTCTTCTTACTCACATCAGAATAGATGATATCTAACCTGGACCAGAGCAGAGAGTCCTGGCAGATCTTCCTCCTACAGCGTCTGCCTATATGAAGATAATTTAGGATGATGTCCGCTAACAGCTGTAAGGAAATACCTTCATAAGGGGAAAGAGTAATTTATCCTTCACGCCAATCGTTGAGTAATTAACGACAGCTTTGATCACAACAGAAAAGCTAATCCTCCAATCTCACTGGAGTTTGTTGGTTGAACATAATTTCATTAGAAGTTGTCATAATTAATCAATTTTTGTTGAGGAAAAACACATTTTTTCAAGTGAATAAAGTCCAGCTGCTCATAGTCACAAGCCTTAAACTCTAATATTCACAATTAGTTTTCATTTAATGCTTCATTTACTAGTTTTAAAAGTTTGACAGATAGATAAAATCCAAATAAACTCAATAATGACAAACTCCATCAAATTATTCGATTGTCTGAAGAAACTTTTGGACAGCAACAAGTCAACAAGACAACTTCTTAAGTAACCTGTTGCTCCAGAACGACTGAGGAAGACGCTGTGACTTAATAAAAATATCCAAACCAGCGCTGAGTTGAACTTTGTCAGAGTCATTGTCAGCAGGTCATGTGATGTTTTCATTTCACCAGAAGCTAAAAGAGTTTTCTCCGTTTCCGGTTTTTCCACCCCGACCTCAGGTGGCGAGCTGGAGTCCGTCGGTGACATCATCAGCAGGTGACACCCTTCCCATGGTGCCCTGCAGCCTCGGGGGTCGCCATGGGAGACGAATCTTACCCAGAATGCCGAGCTCAGGAGCTGTTCGATGAGTTTGTGTCGGCAGCGACCTGCAGGGCGGCGCTGCGCTCCTTCGGCCAGCTGTGCGAACATCTGCAGCTGAACCGGAGCGCCGCCGAGAGGCCGCTGTACCGACCAATCAAACGGCACCTTAATTACTGGAGGGCCAACGCTCTGTGGGCCAAACTGGACCGGAGGGCGGCTCAGATGGAATACCTGAGGGCCCGGGCCTGCAGCAACATGACGGTACGGGTTCAACACGTTCAGCAACACACAACCTGGAAAGTTTACATAAAATAAAATCACAATCAGGACCTTAAAGACAAAAATATCTACATCAAAAACTACCTTGACCCCCGTGTCGTCCTGCGGGTCAAATTAACCTGTTTTAAAGTTTGAAAATGTGGGAAAAAATATATATTTTCACACTGAAAACTTCCATATTTTCAACATTTTGAGGAAATTTTTGGACATTTTTTGGTGGAAAAAAGGAGATGTTAAAAATGTTCCTTTAAGAACATTTGGAAAAATTATTTTTTTCTGAATGTTCTTAAAGAAAATATTAGAAGTTTTACTGATGTATATGTAATTACTTTTATTTTTTTGGAAGTTTTTTATTCATTTTTAAAAAAATATTTACAATTTTAATTTTTTAAATATTTTAAATTTTTATTTCTTTCCAAATTTGGGAATTTAGTTTTTTTTTTTTTTTTTAAATACCACTTTTAAGGGAAACTTTTAAGGAATTTTTAGAATTTTCTTCCTGAAGATTTTGCAAATTATTTATAAATTTGGGGAAATTTTTTTGCTGAATTTTTGGATTTTTTTCAGACGAAGGAACAATATTTTTTGGTGCCTGTAAATGAGGACAGCAGGAGGGTTAATAATGTCATATATTTATGTCATTTTACACTTTTACTTACTTACTGCTACTTCTACTTTTTTCTGTTACCCCGGTCAGTGTGTGATCATCGGTGCTGGGCCTTGTGGTCTCAGGACGGCGGTGGAACTCAGCTTTATGGGAGCTCGAGTGGTTCTGCTGGAGAAGAGGGATTCGTTCTCCAGGAACAACGTTCTCCACCTGTGGCCCTTCACCATCCACGACCTGCGGGGCCTCGGTGCCAAAAAGTTCTATGGGAAGTTCTGCGCTGGCTCCATCGACCACATCAGTGAGTCTGTGATCCGCTGGTTCTGTCTGATCTGAACAGCCGGATCGTCTCGTTAGCGCCACCTGTTTCCTGTCTGCAGGTATCCGACAGCTGCAGCTGGTGCTGCTGAAGGTCGCCTTGCTGCTGGGAGTCCAAGTTCACGTCAACGTGGAGTTCAGGAACCTGGTGGAACCGCCGGAGAACCAACACCGACACAGTGAGACCACAGATATTTAACGGAGACGCTGCTGTGATTCTTAGAACAGGAAAAAGAAGCTGTTTAGGAGGAAGCTGAAGGGAGTTTACTCAAGGAAATTACACTTGATTGATTGGTTGATTGGTTGATTGATGTGGTTTTTCAGAGCTGATATCAATCATTATTGATAAGGGGATTGATTACTGATCTACATTTACGGTGAAGGATGGAAATCTTTGCTTCAGAAGTCAGAATAATAAACTGCAACACAAAACTGTTTATTTCAGTAATAAATATTTAATTGAAAGAACCCCCAAAGGTTCCTCAAAGAACCATCAAAAAAGGTCCTTCCTTTAGGAACCATGGATGTTACTTCAAAGAACTTCAGCAACAATAAGTTCTTTAAAGACTTGTTTCCCCTTCCCATACTTTAAAGAACCATTCCTTCAAACACCTCAAAGAAGTGTCAATGTTCCTTTTGGTAAATACTAGCAACAATATGTTGTTAAAAACCATTTTTAGGATGGTTCTTTGTTGATTGACTTGATAATTGTCATTTTTAAGTAAAAAAGTAAAAAGCAAGAATTTCTGGGTTTCTTCCATTAGAACACATTTAATATTTTGATTTCTGGACTGTTGGTCAGACAGAACAACATGTTCCAAGATTCTAGTTTGGGTTTTATATCCTGTGATTTACATTTCTCCCTGTTTTCTGATGTTTTGTAGATTAAATGATTCATCTAGAATGAATGCAGCTCTAATGTCCTCCTGCTTCCTGCCACCAAAACAAATAACTTCAATAAAATTGAAGGACCTTTGGAACTTTAAAGAGCCACATAAAGTACATGAAGAACCATCCCCATAATAAAAAAGGTTCTTCACTTGGTTTTGGCACTTTGAAAAGCAGAGAACCTTCTGAAGAACCACTGAAGAACCATTATTTTTCTGAGATTACAGACAGCTGTATCAGAGCTGATGTAGTATATTTAAAATCTATTTTATGAGTAATGGATGAAAAAATGCAGAAACAATAATCAATAAATTCTGAAGCTCTGTTGCAGTGTTCACCTGTGGTTCTACCTGCAGAGGTGGGCTGGAGGATGGAGGTGAGTCCGAAGTCTCATCCCGTCAGTCAGCTGGAGTTTGACGTTATTATCGGAGCAGATGGACGCAGAAACACACTGCCAGGTAGAACACAACACACCTGTAACCCTCCTACTGGTTAGTTCACAGTTTTACTGATGTCCACAGGTGTTACCAACACTCCAAAAGCAACGCTAACTCCTCGTCCTGTAGATGTTCTTCTATCTCAATGTTTCCTCTCTACTCTGCTCATCATCTGTAGATGTTCCTCCATGCTGGATGGATCTCCAACAACCTGCTCCTCTGTTCACTATTTCTGCTGCATTTATTTATTCATCCAGTAGCTTTTGTTTTAGTCTAAGATTGAAATTATTCAAAATTATTTAACATTTGTCCTAAACAATATAAATTTGTTGAAATTGATTCAAGAATTTCCCCCAAAAAAATTATAAATGTCAAAAATCACTTGAAATATGTCTAAAATAACTCAAATTTAGTTTGAAATGACCATGTTTGAGTTATTTTGGACATTTCTTGTCTATTTTGGACGTCTTTAAGTCCAATTTTCTATCTATCAATCAAAATGAAGAAATATCCCCATTTATTTTTTTTGTGTGTCTGTGTGAGCAGGTTTCAGGCGTAAGGAGTTCAGGGGGAAGTTGGCCATCGCCATCACCGCCAACTTTAAAAACAGGAACACCACAGCTGAGGCCAAAGTGGAGGAGATCAGCGGAGTCGCCTTCATCTTCAACCAGAGGTTCTTCCAGGAGCTGCGACAAGAAACCGGTCGGTTCTCCACCATGTCTGTCTCACTCAGAGACTCCAGGTGTGTGTTTAACCATCACCTGTCTACCTGTTTCAGGGATCGACCTGGAGAACATCGTCTACTACAAAGACGACACGCACTACTTCGTCATGACGGCGAAGAAACAGAGTCTGCTGGACAAAGGAGTCATTCTACAGGTAACTAACACACACCTAGACTCAGTCTGCAGGTATCAAATACACACCTGGAATCATTCTGCAGGTAACAAACACACCTGGAGTCAATCTATAGCTAACAAACACACAACTGGAGTCATTTTACAGGTAATAAACACACCTGGGGTCGAGATAAACAGAACCTCAGACAAATGTGAAACAATAAAGTCTCTGTTCCGTCTTCAGGACTTCGCAGATACCGAGCAGCTCCTCTCTCGGGGGAACGTGGACCAGAATGCATTGCAGGTGTACGCCCGTGAGGCGGCGGACTTCTCCACCAATCAGCAGCTGCCGTGTTTGGACTTTGCCATGAATCACTACGGCCAGCCGGACGTCGCCATGTTCGACTTCACCTGCATATACGCATCAGAGAACGCCGCCATGATCCGCCAGCGCCACGGACACCAGCTGCTGGTCACACTGGTGGGAGACAGTCTGCTGGAGGTGAGACAGGCTGCTGGTCACACTGGTGGGAGACAGTCTGCTGGAGGTGAGACAGGCTGCTGGTCACACTGGTGGGAGACAGTCTGCTGGGGGTGAGACAGTCTGCTGGTCACACTGGTGGGAGACAGGCTGCTGGAGGTGAGACAGGCTGCTGGTCACACTGGTGGGAGACAGTCTGCTGGAGGTGAGACAGGCTGCTGGGAGTGAGACAGGTAGTACGACAAGCTGCTGGGGGTGAGACAGGCTGCTGGAGGTGAGACAGGCTGCTGGGGGTGAGACAGGTAGTACGACAAGCTGCTGGGGGTGAGACAGGCTGCTGGAGGTGAGACAGGCTGCTGGGATTGAGACAGGCTGCTGGAAGTGAGACAGGCTGCTGGTCACACTGGTGGGAGACAGGCTGCTGGGGGTGAGACAGGCTGCTGGTCACACTGGTGGAAGACAGTCTGCTGGGGGTGAGACAGTCTGCTGGGGTGAGACAGGCTCCTGGTCACACTGGTGGGAGACAGTCTGCTGGAGGTGAGACAGGCTGCTGCGGGTGAAACAGGCTGCTGGGGTGAGACAGGCTGCTGGTCACACTGGTGGGAGACAGTCTGCTGGAGGTGAGACAGGCTGCTGGTCACACTGGTGGGAGACAGTCTGCTGGGGGTGAGACAGGCTGCTGGGGGTGAGACAGTCTGCTGGGGGTGAGACAGGCTGCTGAGGGTGAGACAGGCTGCTGGAGGTGAGACAGGCTGCTGAGGGTGAGACATGTAGTAAGACAAGCTGCTAGGGGTGAGACAGGCTGCTGGGCGTGAGACAGGCTGCTGGTCACACTGGTGGGAGACAGTCTGCTGGAGGTGAGACAGGCTGCTGGTCACACTGGTGGGAGACAGGCTGCTGGGGGTGAGACAGGCTGCTGGGGGTGAGACAGTCTGCTGGAGGTGAGACCGGCTGCTGGGAGTGAGACAGGCTGCTGGAGGTGAGACAGTCTGCTGGGGGTGAGACAGGCTACTGGTCACACTGGTGGGAGACAGTCTGCTGGGGGCGAGACAGGCTGCTGAGGGTGAGACAGGCTGCTGGGGGTGAGACAGGTAGTAAGACAAGCTGTGGGGGTGAGACAGTCTGCTGGAGGTGAGACAGGCTGCTGGAGGTGAGACAGGCTACTGGTCACACTGGTGGGAGACAGGCTGCTGGGAGTGAGACAGGCTGCTGAGGGTGAGACAGGCTGCTGGGGGTGAGACAGGTAGTAAGACAAGCTGTGGGGGTGAGACAGTCTGCTGGAGGTGAGACAGGCTGCTGGGGGTGAGACAGGCTACTGAGGGTGAGACAGGTAGTATGACAGGCTGCTGGGGGTGAGACAGGAGGTGAGATAGACAAGGACTCAGTCAGGCAGACAGTGGACTAACCCATCTTCCTGTCTGTCTTCATGTCTGTCTTCCTGTCTGTCCTCCTGTCTGTCTGCAGCCCTTCTGGCCAATGGGAACAGGTGTAGCTCGAGGTTTTCTGGCAGCTCTGGATTCAGCCTGGATGATCAGAAGTTGGGCTCAAGGTGGAGCTCCGCTGGATGTCCTGGCTGAGAGGTGAGGACACACCTGGACAGGACACACCTGGACAGGACACACCTGGTCACATCACAGATGTCTGTCTGTCCACAGAGAGAGTTTGTACCGTCTCCTCCCTCAGACGACTCCAGAGAACATGCAGAAGAACATTGGTCTGTTCTCTTTAGATCCAGCAACGAGATACCTGAACATCAGCCCTCTGACTGTCACACCTGCACAGGTAAACACTGACTGAGGAATACTGTTTATCTCTGTGTGTGTTTATGTGTCTGGTGAATTTAAAGCAGAATAAATAGTCAATCTTTAAACCTGTGGTATTTATGTTCAGGTGAGACACCTGGTGGACACCGGGGAGGGGACGGGGCTAAACCCTGACTGCAGTGGCATCCTCCGCCTGCCCTCCCCCCGACTCTTCAGACAAGGTGAGTTCACTAAATGTAAAGATCTAGAGTCAGTGTACTGGATGAACATTATATTTGTAGTTCACAGTGTGACCTGATGGGGGCGCTGTTGTAGTTCACAGTCAATAGAATCTACCTGTTTGAATTCATTAAAGCTCTGTTCTGACTGGTTTCCTCTCTCTCTAGAGTCCTTCTCTCAGTCCAATCAGCTGCTAACTTGGTGTCAGGAACAGACTCGTGGTTACCGTGGCGTCGACATCAGCGACCTGGCTACTTCCTGGAAGAGTGGCCTCGCCCTGTGTGCTCTGATCCACCGATACCGACCCGATCTGATGTACAAAACCTTCATTATTTAACGAAAGCCTCGAATGTCTTGAAAAAGTTTTAAAAATCCTCAGAAATAAGTCAGTCCTTCATCATATATAGTTCATCTTAACTGACTCGTAGATGACTTGTACATGAAGACAAAGACTCATAGATGATGACAGACTAAATGAAGATAAAGACTCATAGATAATTGAAGACAAAGGCTTGTAGATGACTTGAACATGAAGAAAGACACTCGTGGATGAAGAAAAAGATATGTAGATAAAGACAGAGACTTGTAGATGAAGACAAAGACTCATAGACAACTTGTAGATGACAACAAACTTGAAAAAGGAAAATAAAGACTCATAGATCTTTGAGACGTGACGACAAAGACCTGCAGATGGCTCGTAGATGAAGAAAAAGACTTGTACATGACTAGTAGATGAAGATAGAGACTCATAGACGAAGACAAAGACTTGAAGATGATTTGTACATGGAAACAAAGACTTGTAGATGACTCGTAAATTAAGAAAAAGATTTATACAGGACTAGTACATGAAGACAAAGACTCATTGATGAATACAAAGACTTGTAGATGACTTGCACATGAAGAAAAACTCCTGCATGAAGAAAAAAACTTGTAGATGAAGACAAAGACTTGATTCCTACTTGAAGACAAAGACTCGTAGATAACTGGTATGTGAAGAAAAAGATTTGTAGGTTTCTCATAGATGATGATAGACATAAATGAAGATAAAAACTTCTACATCATTGAATACAAAACATGAAGACAAAGACTTGTAGATGACTTGTACATGAAGAAAGACTCATGGATGAAGAAAAAGACTTGTAGATGAAGACAGACTCATAGATGAAAACAAAGATTCTTGAAATAAGACAAAGAATTGAGGATATTGGCATGTGAAAACAAAGACTTGTAGGTGATTCGTAGATGACGACAGACTTGTAAATGAAGATAAAGACTCATAGATCATTGGAGACAAAACGTAAAGACAAGACTTGTAGATGACTCATAGATGAAGAAAAAGATTCTTACGTGACTAGTAGATGAAGACAGAGACTCATAGATGACTTGTTGTGCAGCAGGTCATTGTGTTTCTGATGACGACTCTCTGAACTTGTGTCTTTTTTCTTTAAAAGCTAGCTTTCAGAGCGACTGTTGAGGACTTCTCTGTCGTTTTTTGCTGACTTCCTGTCTCCCTTCAGAGACTTCGACTCTCTGGATGAGTCATCGGTGGAAGAAAACACTCGACTTGGCTTCGATGTGGCCGAGCAGGAGTTTGGGATTTCTCCTCTGATGACGGTGGAGGAGATGTCATCTGTCAGAGAACCGGATTCTCTGTCGATGGTGATGTACCTAAGCCAGTTCTACCAGCTGCTCAAAGACTCGACGCGACCTTCTGGTGAGGACGCAAACTGCTGTCTAAAAGACTCGGTGAACATGTGAAACTTAAGACTGTTTAAAAGAAAATTCTTCAAAGAACTTTAAAGATAGATGAAGACAACTGAACACAAAGACTTGTAGATGAAGACAAAGACCCACAGATGATGACATTGACTTGTAGATGTCAACAAAGACTTGTAGATGAAAACAGACACTCACAGATGACTTGTAGAGGAAGACAAATATAAAGACAAAGACTGACAGATGACGACAAGAACTCGCAGAAGAAAACAGAAGCTGGTAGATAAAGATACACGAATGACTCGTAGTTGAAGACAAAGACTTGTAGAAGAAGACAAAGACTCATAGATAAAGACAAAGACCTGTAAACTACCAGTACATGACGACAAAGACACACAGATGATGACACTGACTTGTAGATAGCGACAAAGACTTGTAGATGATGAAGACAGGGACTTCCAGATGAAGACAGACATTCAAAGATCACTTGTAAATAACGACAAATATTTATAAAGACAAAGACCAGTAGATGACCATATTGACTTGACGATGAATCTCATAGGAACACAACGATGTGTAGATGAAAACAGAAGCTAGTAGATAAAGGCAACGACTCATAGATGACTTGTAGTTGAAGACAAAGACTTGGAGTTGAAGACAAACACTCTTAGATGACTCATAAATGAAGGCAACGATTTGTACAGAAGACAAGGACTCTTAGACAAAGACTTGCTAAAGACTTGTAGATGAAGACAGATTCATTGGTAACTCGTACATGAAGACAAAGTTCTTGAATTAGTTTTTAAAAGCCTTCTAATCAAAGAAAAATCAACCTTAGACCAAACTCATGTATTTTAGAACCGTTCTTCCACCAATAAAAGACCTTCAGAAGCAGAAGATGATTCCTCACCTGTGAGGTGAACTTGTCTGCAGGTAAATCAGCTGATGTATGTTTGTTTGTTTGTTTGTTTGTTTAAGGCTGCCTGACTCAGAGCTCTGACCTGAGATCAGCCCTCATCTCTCCGGCCTTCCTCCTCAGCAGACTGGCAACCAGTCCGTCCAGGAAGAGGAACCCTAAGGTACCTGTAGCTCTGCCCTTCCACCTGAACCCTTCTGTCTGAGATCTCTCCTGGTGCTAACCCTCCATCTCTGCAGGAGCACAGCGACGCTCTGGGCAAGAGGAGGAAGACCAGTCAGCCGGGTCGAGAGCTGCAGGAGGTCAGTTTCGAGTCTTCACTTCACCATCAGAACTTCTCAAAGATGATTCCAGCAACCAAGACAAAAAAGAAAAATAGAACTCAGAGAACAAAGAAAGATGGAAAGACCGTTACACTTTTTATGATTATAGAAACAGAAGTTAAGAAAATTCAGGCAGAAAAACAAGATTCAAGACCCAGAACTAAGACAACAAAGAGACTCGTAGATTACTCATATATGAAGAAAAAGGCTTATAGATGAAGACAAGGACTTGTAGATGAATAAAAAATACCCATCAGTGTGGTAAAAGACTTGTAGATGACTTGTAAATGAAGACAAAGACTTATACATAAAGAAGAAAAATTTCACTAAAATGAGCATGAAAGACTTGCAGAAGACTCACAGATGAAGACAATGACTTGTAGATGAAGACAAAGACTGGTAGATAAATACAAAGACTCGTAGATGAATGCGAAGACTCCTAAATGAAGAAAAAGACTCATATGAAGACAAAGGCTTGTATAATGAGGACAAAAGACATGTAGATGACTCCTAGATGAAGACAAGGACTTGTAGATTATGACAAAGACTCATCGATGACTCATGGATGAAGATAAAAGCTCATAAAGGGCGAAAAACTTGCAGATGACTCATAGATGAAGACAAGGACTTGTAGATGAGAACAAAGACTTGTAGGTGACTTCTACATGAAGAAAAAACCTCATAAAACAATGACAAAGACTTCTAGATGACTCACATGAAGACCAGGACTTGTTGATGAGGACAAAGAATTCAAGATGACTTCTACATAAAGACAGATTCTCATAAAATAATGACAAACACTTGTAGATGACTCATGGATGAAGATGAACACTTGTAGATGAGGATAATAACTCATAAATAAATATAAAGACTCGTAGATGAATGCAAAGACTCCTTAGTGATGAAAACGACTCATATGAAGACAAAGACTCGAAAATGAGGACAGAAGACTTGTAGATGACACCTAGATGAAGACAAGTACTCGTGGATAAATACAAAGAGTTGGCATTATGTAGATGACCTCCTAGCCAAAGGAGGACTTGTGAAAGAACACAAAGACTGGTAGAGGAAGATGAGAACTCGTACATAACCCATAGACTCGTCTGGTGCTAAAACCTGGTTCTGGTTCTAGAGGTCCTACTTCAGAACATGGACTCTCTAATCGTCTCTTTGAACTTGACGTTCTGTTTTCTAGTCATGTGACCTGAACAGACTCGTCGACGGCCAGCTGTGCGAGGAGGCATTTGTGGGCGGAGCCGGTCGGTCCAGAGTCCGTCTGATGGCCAATCAGCTGCAAGCAAAGCTGGACGAAGGTTCTTCTACCTGCAGAACGTCTTCTTCTTCTCACGCTGCGGCTCTGCGTCGGCAGGTGGGAACTGACCATCAGTTCTGATCAATAACGTGATTTAATGTCAAGCAGGTCAAAGGCAGGGAATGTTCCCACAACACTGGCTAACGTTTACCCACTAGTTCTAATAGTTTAGTAAAGAGAACATTTTAACTTAATGTTCCTATAAGGTTGATATAATGTTTCACTGCCAACATTCGGAGGTTGTTGTCAGGAACACAGATGACGTTCCATGAAAACAAAGCAGGAACATTCTAAAAGCAACATTTTAAAAAGGGTTCTCCAGATGTTTTCGAGGCTTCAGATGATCTCTATAAAACGTTCCTGTAATATGATATGTCAACAAATATGGAACCCTCAGCCTGCAATGTTCTGAAGATGTTTCAGGGATGTAGTTGAGGGAACACATTATAGAACGCACTACTATAAAACTTTCTCACAATGTTCTGTGTTAAGAAAGGAAGAACCTTCTCACACCAACATTCAGAAGCTGTTGTCCTGATGTTCTCAATGCCTCAGATGACAGAACGTTGAGAAAACCCAGTTGTAGAATGTTCTTCTACAACACAATCTCCCAGTGTTCCACCACAAGAAAAGGGCCAGGGTTCTCAAACCAGCGAGGACAGGATGTTCTCAATGCAGCATTTAGATCAGATTTTTAAGATGTTGTCAAGGCCTCAGAGGACTAAATGTTCTTTATAAGACGTTCCTGTAAGATGATGTTTCAACAACTGTGGAACATTCAGAAAGTTTTGGGGAAACATTTTCTAGAATCTATGAAATGTACCGCAATATTCCACAGTGATATAAGACAACATTTAGTCTTGAGAACATTAGAACATAACAGTCTAACAATGTTTTCAACAAACATCTTTAGAACACCTTTAGTTGTCCTGCCTTTAACTTGCTTTAAGAACATTCAGGGAACCCACTGAAAGTATTAGTAGAATGTTGCAGAACTTTTTCAGGATGGTTTTGGAACCAAAAGCTTCCAGCTGGGTTGACGTTGAGGTAGTTAAAAGCGTCATAAGTGACCCTCAGAGCGTCGTCAGCTTGGATTTAAAACATGCAGAACAACATATGGAACGCTGGTGATGAACTGAAACAGTTCCTCTGTGAACCAACAGGAGGAGCTGCTGTCCAGTGTTCCTCCGTCCTCAGAGTCCTCAGACACTCCACCAGCAGCATCTCCACCTCCAACGGTGTCATGGAGACCGGTAAAGACAAGTCCGACTCAGTAGGACCCAGTAGGACCTAGTAGAACCCAGTTTGACCCAGTAGAGACAGACCTCCTCAGTGCTTCTGTTCCCTCTGTCCTGTTAGAACCCAGTAAACCACATTTAGAAGATAAATCCCACTAGTCGTAGTTATTTTTCCTTCCATGGACACTTAGATTTCTAACAGGATGCAGGAAGCTGCAGGACGTACCAGACTTTAGATAAATGAGTTTTAATTTACATGGAACCCCCCTATAAACAGCAGGGGGTGCTGCTGCTGCTGCTCAGAGGAGATCTTCATAAACTGCAACATCAGGAATCAACTGTCATGTTCTATTTTTCATTTCTTACATACATCAACATCACATGTTTGACTCAGACGTGTTGAATTAACGTCTGAAACCAGGAAGCTGTTCAGGTCTGAATCATTCTGCTGTAGGAAGAAGTAGCTCCAGGCTCCTTCCATGACAAACCAATCAGTGCCTCAGAATCAACTGATGTTTTACGGTCAATATCTCCAGTTTATTTAAAGATCCATGTAGAACAGTGATGACTATATGAGTGAACCCTGTCTCTAGATGGTCCTGGTTTCTTCTTCCATCATCTCTAATAGTTCTGACCAACCACCTACCAACATGCTATATGAGCCTTAAAGTTTATCCAGAATACACTTTTTCCCCCTTTTGTCCAGAATGACCTAAAAATTTTGTGAAGCAACTCAAAAGACGTCCAAAATAACCCCAAAAGTCATCCAAGAAGATCAGAATTGTCTCCGAAATTACTCAGTTTTTGCCCAAAATGACAAAAACTTCTTCAAAATAGTCAAAAAAAATGATCAGAATGTGTGGAAAATGCTGCTTCCATCGTCTCTAATAGTTCTGACCAACCACCTACCAACATGCTGATATGAGCCTTAAAGTTTACCCAGAATGAACTTTTTAAAGTTTTCTCTGGTGAATTATCAGAAACCAGAACCACATCCAGGGAACCAAGTGCTTCTGTTTCATTATTAACTCTTTAGGACGGGTTTTGAATATGTTTGGACAGTTTTTTTTTTTTTTTTAATTTTGTACAAGAATTGAGACAAACTGAGTCATTTTGCAAACATTTTGAATTTTAGATGAGTTTATGTCATTTTGATTAAGTTTTGAGTCATTCTGAAAAAAGTTTTGAGGCATTTTAGACAATTGTGAAGTAATGTGGATAAAATATGGGACATTCTGGTGAAGTTTTCTCAAGGTTTCCGGGAGAATTTGAAAAAGTTTTGTGTATTTCGGACAATCTTTGGCTCATATTGGACAAATTATAAGACGTGAAACTAGTTGGATACAGAAAAAAATGAACAAAATCCAGATTTAGTGTTCAGACTGTGACACCTGTATGGATGTAAAACTGATCTGGGGTCAGTTTTTACCAGAACTCAGATGTTTCTCCTCCTAAATGTCATGGTTCTATCTGCTGGACTGATGAAGTTCTGAGGATCAGAAATGATGGGAAAAGTCCATTAAAAAGTGATAAATCTGGACCCACCTCTATGGACTTCAAGGACCTGGAACATTCTAAGTGAGACTAAACTTAAAGACTGGAAGCAGGAAAGGAGAGCGTCCCCTGAAGATAGTTCTAGAGTAGACCTACCGACAACTGGAGAAAGTTCTAGAGTAGACCTAACGACAACTGGAGAAAGTTCTAGAGTAGACCTACCGACAACTGTAGAAAGTTCTAGAGTAGACCTATCGACATCTGGAGAAAGTTCTAGAGTAGACCTAACGACAGCTGGAGAAAGTTCTAGAGCAGACCTACCAGCAACTGTGGAAAGTTCTAGAGTAGACCTACCGACACCTGGAGAAAGTTCTAGAGTAGACCTAACGACAACTGGACAAAGTTCTAGAGCAGACCTACCAGCAACTGTGGAAAGTTCTAGAGTAGACCTACCGACATCTGGAGAAAGTTCTAGAGTAGACCTACCAACAACTGGACAAAGTTCTAGAGTAGACCTACCGACATCTGGAGAAAGTTTTAGAGTAGACCTACCGACAACTGTAGAAAGTTCTAGAGTAGACCTATCGACATCTGGAGAAAGTTCTAGAGTAGACCTAACGACAGCTGGAGAAAGTTCTAGAGCAGACCTACCAGCAACTGTGGAAAGTTCTAGAGTAGACCTACCGACACCTGGAGAAAGTTCTAGAGTAGACCTAACGACAACTGGACAAAGTTCTAGAGCAGACCTACCAGCAACTGTGGAAAGTTCTAGAGTAGACCTACCGACATCTGGAGAAAGTTCTAGAGTAGACCTACCAACAACTGGACAAAGTTCTAGAGTAGACCTACCGACATCTGGAGAAAGTTTTAGAGTAGACCTACCAACAACTGGACAAAGTTCTAGAGTAGACCTACCGACAACTGGACAAAGTTCTAGAGAAGACCTACCAGCAACTGTAGAAAGTTCTAGAGTAGACCTACCAGCAACTGTGGAAAGTTCTAGAGTAGACCTACTGACATCTGGAGAAAGTTCTAGAGTAGACCTACCAACAACTGGACAAAGTTCTAGAGTAGACCTACCGACATCTGGAAAAAGTTCTAGAGTAGACCTACCAACAACTGGACAAAGTTCTAGAGTAGACCTACCAACAACTGGAGAAAGTTCTAGAGTAGACCTACCGAAAACTGGACAAAGTTCTAGAGTAGACCTATCGACATCTGGAGAAAGTTCTAGAGTAGACCTAACGACAGCTGGTGAAAGTTCTAGAGCAGACCTACCAGCAACTGTGGAAAGTTCTAGAGTAGACCTACCAACACCTGGAGAAAGTTCTAGAGTAGACCTACCAGCAACTGTGGAAAGTTCTAGAGTAGACCTACCGACATCTGGAGAAAGTTCTAGAGTAGACCTACCAGCAACTGTGGAAAGTTCTAGAGTAGACCTACCGACATCTGGAGAAAGTTCTAGAGTAGACCTGCCAACAACTGGACAAAGTTCTAGAGTAGACCTACCGACAACTGGACAAAGTTCTAGAGTAGACCTACCGACAACTGGACAAAGTTCTAGAGTAGACCTACCAGCAACTGTAGAAAGTTCTAGAGTATACCTACCAGCAACTGTGGAAAGTTCTAGAGTAGACCTACCGACATCTGGAGAAAGTTCTAGAGTAGACCTACCAACAACTGGACAAAGTTCTAGAGTAGACCTACCGACATCTGGAGAAAGTTCTAGAGTAGACCTACCAACAACTGGACAAAGTTCTAGAGTAGACCTACCGACAACTGGACAAAGTTCTAGAGTAGACCTACCAACAACTGGACAAAGTTCTAGAGTAGACCTACCAGCAACTGTAGAAAGTTCTAGAGTAGACCTACCAGCAACTGTGGAAAGTTCTAGAGTAGACCTACCGACATCTGGAGAAAGTTCTAGAGTAGACCTACCAACAACTGGACAAAGTTCTAGAGTAGACCTACCGACAACTGGACAAAGTTCTAGAGTAGACCTACCGACATCTGGAGAAAGTTCTAGAGTAGACCTACCGACAACTGGACAAAGTTCTAGAGTAGACCTACCGACAACTGGACAAAGTTCTAGAGTAGACCTACCAGCAACTCTAGAAAGTTCTAGAGTAGACCTACCAGCAACTGGAGAAAGTTCTAGAGTAGACCTACCAGCAACTGGAGAAAGTTCTAGAGTAGACCTACCGACAACTGTCCAGTTATCGGTAGGTCTACTCTAGAACTTTCTCCAGGGGACGTTCTCCTCTATGGACTTCAAGGACCTGGAATTCTGGAAATATTCCCAGTCTGAAGGTAGAACTCTGATCATTAATAAAATTACTGAAGATGAAGAACCAGATGTTCTGAGGAAGTCAGGAAGGACCATTAGTCCTATTTGGTTGATTTTTTTTGTGCTGAATTTGAGTTTTTGTTGCAATTTCAGCTGTTTCGTGGTAGTTTTGGTTCTTTTCTTGGTAAATTTGGCCATTTTTGTGGTAATTTTCTGTTTTTGCTGGCATATTTGAATGTTTCAGGGCAATTTTGGCTCTTTTTGGGGTGATTTTGCAAGTTTTTTGTGCCAAATTTGTGTTTTTGTTGCAATTTCAGCTGTTTTGTGGCAATTTGGGTCCTTTTTGTGGCAATTTGGATGTTTTTGCTGGCATATTTGAGCCTTTCAGGGTAGTTTTGGCTCTTTTGGGGTGATATTTTTCTTGTTGTGGTCATTTTGGCCATATTTATGGTGATTTTCCAGCTTTTTAAAGTTATTTTAGTTGCAGTTTTTATCAGAACTCAGATGTGTTTTGCTTATCATTAATAAAGTTACTGGAGATGAAGAAACAGATGATTATGAGAAGGTTTGGGGAGAAGAAACTGATTTTATTTTAGATCTTGAATGGATGGACCCTGCAGCAGAAGGAGTTCTTTCACTTTAGAGTGATGTTCACATTTACCCTCAGCAGCAGCAGCTTGATGAAGGCATGATTAGATCTGACAGGTCAGATAAGAAAGATTACAAGATTCCATTGTAGTGTTTTAATGGTGTTAAACAGTGAACCAAACCTGGGTACATCTAAAGACCACACTCTCGCTTCAGATTCTAAACCTCCTGTTCAGCTCCGTCTCTGATTGGTCCGTTGACTTCCTGCCTCCTGCATCTTATGAACCTGTAGCTCTCTGACCGTCCTGAAGAACTGACTGTTTCCTATCTCTGCCAGAAAAAACGAACCTTCCTACAGGAGCAGATGAGTTTTCGGTTCAAAGAAAAGATCAAGTCTCAGGGCGTCCTGGGCGGTGACCAGCAGGTACCTGGGTTCTGGTTCTGGTGTCGGTTCATAGACCGTTAGAACCTCCCATTGTTCCCCATCTGCATCTTAAAGAAACTAGAGACTCGGTGGTTGTCATGTCCTCTGGCTGCACTCGTCCTCGTCAGCCTGAAACCTCGATACCATCAGCAAAGCTTCAGTCCCTGCAGCTGCTTCATGTGATCGATAACAGTCGGAAGCCATGAATGGTTCCTATTGAGGAGTGAAGCAGGTCTCTGATCAGCCTGAAGCTCCGTTAGAAGATCAGATTCTCTGTTTGCTGACTGAGCACTCTGTGCAGCCGGACTTTCCCTCCTCCTGTTGTTCTTCCAACCGCCGTCTGATCAGTGTCTGTTTTCATCTCTGAAAACACATTTTTACAATCAGTGCAGTAAAAATTAGAGACGTCCAGATCAACTATTCTAACCCTGAAATCATTTAACACTTAATATCTGCTGATACCAAGTCCAAATCAGATAACACGCCTGACAGCTGAATATTTCTGCAATGCATCAAGAAAAACCTGCATTTCTGCCTCCAGTCTGTCCCTTAATGTCCTGTACATCATCAGGAACCTTGTTGTAAAGCTCCAGTAGGACGCTATCTGAAATATAAGATGGAGAAAACCTTTATTCTCTACCACAACAATGAATTAATTCACCTTCTCTGTGATCTTTGTGGTATTCACAATGTCTCAAGTAAATTTTCTGTCTCTTTTACAGTATCCTCAGGTTTCAGTTTCTTTGCTGGAGCCTTAGTTACCCGATTAAACTCACTGTGTTTACTTCGTAGGGGCCAAATGAAACTACTAGCACTGAATTCCTGCCAACACTACAAGTACTGCAGATATGACAAGTGGCCATTGGACTGCCTTTATTTTCCAGTTTGAATTATAGTATAGAAAGCCTTTAATGCCATTGTATTCAGGATAAAACAAGACCACGTTACAATACTAGAGAACGTTAGAAACACCATGAAACCATTTTCACACAATCTAAAGGAGGTAGCTGTGCAGCAAAGTGCTAAAGTCAACAGTAGCTACTGCAGAAGTCCATGTGAAATAAAACACAACATAAAATATAATAAAATAGCTGTTAAATATTTTCATAATGCAGATATTGTCATTAATAATTTGACCGATTAAGACATATTAACTGATATGGTAAAAGGAGAAGGTCGTGCATGTCCAAAATTGTATCATAGATCAGCTGTATTTCATGGTTGTTCCACCAGGTGGAGCCTCTTCCTGTTTAATCCTGTAGAGACCAGAGGAGGCATCACTCAGACTACAGTTCATGTTAAAGCAGAGAGCATTGTGGGGGTTTAGCTAGCAACTGGCACCATGACAAAGACTCATGTGACATGTAATGACATCCAGCCAGAGCTCATATGTTAAAGACAAAATGGGACCAATGAGGACATACACTACTGTTCAAAAGTCTGGGGTCACTTAGAAATGTTCTTAATTGGAAAGAAAAACATTTTTAAATCCAGTCTAGACATTGTTAATGTGGTAAATGACTATTGTAGCTGGAAACAGCTGATTCTTAATGGAATATCTCCATGGGGGTACAGAGGAACATTTCCAGCAACCATCACTCCTGTGTTCTAATGCTACATCGTGTTACCGAATGGTGTTGAAAGGCTCACTGATGATTAGAAAACCCTTGTGCAGTTATGTTAGCACATGAATAAAAGTGGGAGTCTTCATGGAAAACATGGAATTTCCTGGGTGACCCCAAACTTTTGAACAATAGTGGAGTTCCTGTATCACGATAATATATGGATATATAGCTGTATAGCATATAGCATATTAGCTAGCAATGGGCACCATGACAAAGACTTCTGTGATGCATAATGATATCAAACCAGAGCTCATGTGTTTAAAGAGCAACTGGGCTAAACTACAGACAGTAAATGTTGGTTAGCAAAAAACATTGTGGGGGATTAGCTAGCAATGGCCACCATGACTAAGACTTATGTGACGCATAATGACCTCCAACCGGAACTTGTGTTTTAAGACAAACTGGGATTAAAGAGGACAGAGTTCCTGTATCACAATGATATATAAACATATGGTTTACCTAGCAAGGGTACCACGACCAAGACTTATGTGGTGCTTAATGACCTCCAACCAGAGCTCATGTATTCAAGACAAACTGGGATCAATGAGGACATGGTTATTGTATCACACTGATATATGGACACATGGTTTACCTAGCAACGGGCACCATGTCTAAGACTTCTGTGGTGGTTAATGACCTCCAACCAGAACTCATGTATTGGAAACAAGCTGGGATTGACTGGGACAAAGTTCTTAGGCAGAACAAATTTCCACAATCCATGTTATTAAATATTGAGCTTAATCAGCCCACATTCTGATGGCAGAAATGGATGTTCCTGCTAAATACTTAAACTGAAATATGTGACTCTGAGTCCAAAGACGTCTCCATAAACCCTGATCAGGACAATGTAAAGCACCATAACAGCGCTGGACATTTCTTTGTTCTCCATCTTTAAAGTCCATCAGATCCGTTAGCTTCTGCTGGACATCCCCATCTAACTTCAACATGACACTGATTCTGATGTCGGCAGAAAAACACTTCATTTCCCATCAGACTCAGCTGGTGGACAATGAAGGACTTAAAGGTGGTCTGTTTCTGTAATCTGTCTGTCTGTCTGTCTGATCAGTGTCTTCGCATGTACACTGGTGGAGTGAGCTCATTGGCTGAGCAGATAGCCAGTGGTATTCAGGAGGAAGCTGGCACGGTAAGACAGGTTCCCTCTTCTGATCAGCTGATTCTGTATCTGCAGTAACTTTATTAGTGATCAAATTTCTACCTTCATACTGTGAATATTAGACACAGGATGTTTTGGAGACTTTTGGACCAAAGTTTCTCATTTTGGAGACATTTTGGGAAAATTTGGACTCGTGTTGGGAAGTTTTCGAGGCAATTGTGATAAGTTGGAGGTATTTTGGTGCATTTTTAGGCTCAGTTTGACGATTTTCAAGTGATTATAGACAGTATTTTTGTCATTTAGGACAATTTTTGTAGTTTTAGTTCAGTTTTAAGCAATTCTGGACAAACTGAGTCTTTTTGGACCGTTTTTGAAAAATTTTAAACAACAGAAATGAACTTTTAAAAAATTTTCTCTGGTGAATTATCAGAAACCAGAACCACATCCAGGGAACCAATGATTGTTTCTAGGACTCTAAACTGTTCACACTAGGATAACATCCCATAATACTGATGATCAATGTATGTTTGTCTCTTCATGTTCCTCTCCGTCTTTCTGTTCCTGCAGGGTTCCGGCAGCAGCGATGTCTGTTTCTTCTGTCAGCAGAGGGTTTACGTGATGGAGCGTCTGAGCGCCGAGGGTTTGTTTTTCCATCGCAGCTGCTTCCGATGCGACTCCTGCAGCAGTTTACTGCGACCGGCTTCCTACAGCTACAACCAGAACAGCGGTAGGTTCAACCTCCATCACTCTGGTCTCCACTGAGTAACGTTCTACCTCCCAGCTAGCAGAGGACGTTCCCACAGCGTTAGCTAACATTACCAACAAGTTCAGATGTTTTTAATCAACTTTAATGTTCAAACACATTTTAAGGATATTTAGTGCTTCCAGTTATGTTCTTTAGAGGTTAAGAACATTTTAGCGTCAATGTTCAGAAGATGTTTGGAGGATGTTCTCGGATTATGTTCCATGATAGCAAAGGAACATCGTTCTCAAAATACCATTCAAAAACTGTTCTCCAGATGTTATTTAGGCCTCAGATGATTTAAATAAATGTTTTAGGGGATGGCATTGACGGAACACATTGTAGAATGTTTCTCCATAAAAGGTTCCTACAATGTTCCACAATAATAACAAATGAAAGATGATCTCATTGAAATACTTTTAGAAAGTCCTTAGTTATCACTCTTTTTAATAACTTCCTGCCAAAATCATTACCTTATAGAATTTTCCCAGAGCATTTTAGAACAAATTGATTCTAGCTGAGTGGCAGCGCTCCTCAAGATTCCAGAGATGTTCTAAGTCTGGACAGAACCACCTGGTCTACGTAGAACGTAGAATTCTGCCAACAGTGCCGTGTGATATGCTAACAAAGGTAGAACATTCTACCAGAAATGTTTAGAAGATACTTTAGGGGATTATGTTGAGGAACACATTATAGAACATCCTTCAGAAAAGGTTCCTACAATGTTCCACAATAACAAATGAAGAATGATCTCAGTGCAATACTTTTACAACATCTTTAGTTATCCTCCCTTGAAGAAGAACATTCTAGGACCTTTCTCCACAAGATTTCAGAGATGTTCCAACTAAGTCTGGGCAGGTACGTGTTCTATGTGAAAAAAGGAATAACGTTCTCAAAACATCATTCAGAAGTGTATTCCAACATTCCTGTCATGTGATACATGAACAAAGGTAGAACATTCTGCCAGAAATGTTTGGAAGATATTTCAGGGGATGTTGTTGACAGAACACATTATAGATCGTTCCTCCACAAAATGTTTCTACAATGTTCCACAATAACAAACAAAGAACGATCTTATTGCAATATTTCTAGAATGTCTTTAGTTATCACTCTCGGACCTTTTTTAATAACTTCCTGCCAAAATCCTTCCCTTGCATAATTCTTGCAAAACATTTTTAGAACAAATAGATTCTAGCTGAGTGGCAGTGCTCCACAAGATTCCAGAGATGTTCTAAGTCTGGATAGAACCACCTGATCTATGTGGAACGTAGTTACATGTTCCACACAAAAAATGTGATACATTAACAAAGGTGGAGCATTCTTCATGCAATATTCTGAGGATGTTGTTGAGGAACCACAATATAGAATGTTCCTCTATAGAACAATCCTGTATTACATGAGAACAACGGAGGAACCTTCTCAGTGAAACAGTTTTAGCACATCTTTAGCAATGTTATTACGAAACATCTTTAGAACATCAAGAAAGTACGTTGTCTACCTTTAAGGACATTTTTTGAGCTGAAAACATCCCTAGAACTTTGCAGAACTTTCTCAAAATGTCTTTACGGAACTGATAGATTCTAGCTGAATGGCAGCATTCCACAATGTTTCAGAGATGTTCTAAGTCTGGATAGAACCACCTGGTCTATGTGGAATGTAGTTAGATGTTCTAAAAAATGTGATATATAAACAATGGTGGAACATTCTTCATGCACTATTCTGAGAATGTTTTGGGGATGTTCTTGAGGAACCACAATATAGAACGTTCCTCTACAGAACAATCCAGCAATGTTCCACAGTATTACATGACAACAATGGAGGAACCCTCTCCTTTTTAGAACATCTTTAGTTCTACACTTCCACTCTTACAATGTTATTACCAAACATCTTTAGAACATCAAGAAAGTACATTATCTACCTTTAAGAACATTTTTTTCTACTGAAAAAATCACTAGAACTTTGCAGAATGTTCTCAAAGTTGTTTTTATGGAACAAATAACTTCTGAGCGGCAGCGCTCCACAGTGTTTCACAGATGCTCTAAACGTTCTGTCTACATTAGCTTTTATTTTGATCTATCAGAGAACAGCTGATTCCTCAAGAACCAGGTGGTTCTGTTCAAACTGAATCCTTGTGCAGCACCGCCAACCCGGTAGAATTCATTTGTTCTCATAAGGTTCTGAGGAATCGGCTGAAAAGATGACTACAACTTTGCAGAACTCTCTCAGAACATTTATAGATCTGTTAAGTTCTAGTTGGATGGTACCAGACATCAGTTTAACTCTAGTGTTGGTTCCTAAGTTGGTGTTTACATGGTTCCACTGGAGGACTAAGAAGGAACATGAGTAAGAACAGGTGGTTAATATTTATGTTCCTTCACTGACCTGGATTAAAGTCCTGCTCATCTAACTAGAACAAACAAAAACCAGTTGAACAGTCAGAAGAATAAAGGTTCTGTACACTTTGAGGCAGCCGGCGGCGTTCTGCGGGGAACATATTCGGCTCTTTGTTTCCAGACTCATGACTGTGGTCTGTGGAGGATAAAGACTCTTTATCTGCTCCACCGAGTTCAATGAAGCTAAGCACATCTAAGATTTATCAGGAGGCCCACTGACACTGAGGAACACTGAGGAACACTGAGGAACATGACATTAAAGTAAATAATAGAATGATTAATAACAAGAAATATGAAACAAATCAGCCAGACATCAATAAAACCTGCAGGATAAAGTTTCTTTTAAAGCAGATTATTGAGTTCTATGGAGCTGAAAACGTTCTACCTGATCTGAGTGTTTGCAATGTCCTGAACTTTGATGAGTTCAGGGAGAACAGTGGTGTGTTGTTGAACTGTCAGCGGTTCTACATCCAGTATTATATGGCATTCAAACATGGGCCCGTGGGCCAAATGTGGCCTTCTGGTTGAGATAATCCGGCCCCACATTGAAGGCTGGAGGGTTTTTCTTATAGACGTTAAACAAGCTTCACGTGGGTTCTAAAAGGTTCCATCTATGTCATGGATTTACGTGACGCTGCTCTCAGTTTAAATTCACACAGTGACTGACATTAACTAGAAGTTCTGATGTTTTAAAGATTTTTATCTCACAGAGCATTTCAAGGATATTTAATATTTACAATGACGTTCCTCAGAGGTTAAAAGTGAACTAGGAACGTTTTTATGTCAAAAAACATTTTTAGAACAACTTTAGTTCTACACTTCCAGTCAAGCAGTGTTATTAAAACATCTTTAGAACATCAAGAACGTACGTTATCTACCTTTAGGAAGAACATTTTGGGAACCCTGTGGGCTGAAAACATGACTACAACTTTGCAGAACCTTCTCAAAAACCTTCTAGCTGACTGGCAGCATTCCATGAGATTTCAGAGATGTTCTAAATCTGGACAGAACAATCTAGTCTAGTTAGATGTTCCACGCTATAAAATGTGATACATTAATAAAAGTGGAACATTTTTCATACTCTATTCTAAGGATGTTTTGGAGGAACCACAATATAGAACGTTCCTCCATAGAACAATCCTACAATGTTCCACAGCATTACATGACAACATCTTTAGTCCTGCAGTCTGGGAACTTAAAAAAAGTCCAGTCTAGCAATGTTATTACCAAACATCTTTAGAACATCAAGGAAGTAATCTACATTTAAGAACATTTTTTTGTGCTGAAAACATTACTAGAACTTTGTGGAACCATCGTTCTCCGAACATTCAGAGGACGTTTGGAGAACAATGTCAGGATTCCACACTGTTCCATAACGAAGTAAGAACGTTCTCAAAGCAGTATTCAGAAAACATTTTCCAAATGTTCTCAAGGCCTCCAATAGTAATACGTTAACAAAGGTTCTCTTAGGATGCGTTGGGAACATTGAGGGAACACATTATCATACATTCTTGTTTAAAACATTCCCTAAATGTTACATGATAATAATGGAACAACGTTCTATTTAGTTTTGAGAACATTAGGGCATAACAGTCAAACAGTATTAGAACCGTTTTCAGAGCGTATTTAGAGAACACTGTTCTACCTTTAAGAAGAACGTCCCACTGGAAACATTACCAGAACCTTTATAGAATAACAATAATAATCATTTCTGTCTGACAAACGATTCTTCATGAGACATTTCTGCAATATTCAGGAGAACCGTTCCTGATACTAAATTAGTCTTTAATTTTAAGAACTTTAAGAAAAAAATTCTCACATTCTGGGAGCAAAAAAATAAAACTTGTTGCTTTAAACAGTACTGTGCAGAACTTTCTCATAAAGTTTTTAGAACAAATAAATTCTCATTTGGCATCAATAAATAAAAGCAGCGTGGCTCAGAAACAATGAACAGAGTTATTAGAGAAATGTCTAAATGTCCAACACGGTGAAACATCAGGTTTTAAGATGGAATTATTTGAGTTTTGTGATGAAAGGACTCAGAGTGCCATTAGAAATGAATCCTCTACATCGGCTGGAACTCTGCCTCAGGCTTCACCACCACTCTGAGGTTCTTTATCCGTGTGATCGACCGCAGGCGGACATCTGCGCCATGCCAGCAGCCAATCAGAGCGCAGCTGTCACATGACCTCGGTTTGAAGTCGAGGCGGGAGTCGGTCTGAGTGGCATTATAAAAAAAGATTTAGATCAGAGAGAAGACTGACGGCAGAGAGCAACATCTGGACAGCATCTGTCCTCAGCATCTGTCCTGATGCTTCTGTCCTCTAACCCTAACATCTGTCCTCTACATCTGTCCTCTACATCTGTCCTGATGCTTCTGTCTCTGGTTCTCCTGGTTCTTCGGGTTCTCAGGGAGGTTCTTCTGTCTGCAGCCTTCTGAGTGTCGACTCAACGCTCCAGCTGTGAGGAAAAGACCGACTCCATCTGACAGAACCGCTTCACATCGAGCCTCAATAGTAAGAAGAACTTTGTTCTGATCCGTTAAGTTCTTTTTACCTGAGAGAACGTCTTGGAGTCATCAGTATGTGCTGTCCTGATTCTGTTAGAGCATGCAGTCATTGGTTTAAACTGTTCTGGATCATTCAGAACACATTTAAACTGTCTTGGTTCTGACAGAACATGTTGTATTTGTTAGTTTAAATTGTTCTGGTAGAACATGTTGTATTTGTTAGTTTAAACTGTTTTGGTTCTGGTAGAACATGTTGCATTTGTTAGTTTAAAATGTTCTGGTTCTGGTAGAACATGTTGTATTTGTTAGTTTAAACTGTTCTGGTTCTATTAGAACATGTTGGATTTGTTAGTTTAAACTGTTCTGGTTCTGGTAGAACATGTGTAAATGGGGTTCTGGATGATGTGGATCCGGTTCCTCAGAGGTTTGAATGAGTCAGATGTTAAACAGATGTTCTGCTGGAACGGGTTCTCCAGATGGTTGCTATGGTGATGTTGGATATCAGGTTCTAACAGGTAGCTGTGGAATAATCTGATTATTGATTTCTCATCACTGATCCCTGCTCTTTGTCTCTCAGGTGTCCGTGGCTCCGTCTCTCTCCGACTCTCTGGCTTCTGACAGGCGGTCCTCAGGTGAGTCTCCTCACCTGGTCGTCTTTCAGTGTCCATACGTGTTCACACTGAGCGCGCTCCTTAAACGGGAATCAATGTGGGCTTTAGTGTGTGTGTGTTTCTGTGTGTGTCTGTGTGTGTGTGCGGCTGTGTTGGTGTGTTTGCAGCGGCTTCTGTGATGGCGGCGATGCCGGAGAGGATCGAGCTGGAAAACTACCCACGGAGCTCGAAGACGGAGCTGCAGGAGGAACCGGAGGAGGTTCCAGAGGAGATCCTGAACCACTTCAACCTAAGCATGGACGAGGAACCTCACCAGAAGAAAGAACCTCGACGCAAAACACACCTGAGGTCAGAACGTCATCACAAAACATGCCTGAGGTCAGAGTTTACCTGTGTAAAGTCAGTGGTCAGAGGTCATTAATCAGTACCTGAGTCTCTATCATGGTGGCCCTTTGCTAAAGCCACCAATGGAACCCCCAGGTTCTACAGCTAATCTACAAGATTATTGTCTGTCCTTAATGTATCTTTAATCGATTAAATGATCAATAATTGATTGACAATTGATGACTAACATCTCTAGTATCAACTCTAAAATTCCTACAATATAACAACTGAAGAACGTATAAGAAGTCCTGGTTCCATATTTCCAACATAAAAGTTCTTCAAATCTATTTTTCTCTGTAGCTGTCAAATGTTTTCAGTGTTTTTTGATTTTAAGATTTTAAGTTTAGATCCACAAGTTAATTTCAGGTTCTAGGGTTCTATGTTCCACCTCACAGTGACTTGTGTTTGTTTTAAACGCCTGACTCATATATAACTGATTGGAGAAAAAAATAAAATTACTTTCAATCTGCACAGAACAGTTTGATTCAAAACACACAAAGAACCACTTATTTAAAAAACAAAACTTAAGAACCACTTACAAGAGGTTCTACCTAAACCCGTTGAGTCCACAAAGAACGATCTGGAAAATGGTTCCTTAAAGAACCTATTTATGCTGAACTTTTCTTGAGCGCCACTAAAGGAACCAATTTTTGATGGTTCTATGAGGCACGATTGGAAGTTCTTCAAGGAACCAGTTGAAGAAATGGTTCTTCTTTTTCTTTGTGGAACCACAAATGAGTCAACTATCACACCATTTTACTGTTCTGACCGTAGTAGAACCCAGAAATACAATTCTAAACCTGTAAATGTGCAGATTATGGGTTCCTTTGGTAAAAAAAAAAATGTCAGCTGCTTAAGTTAAATGTGACTTTTTAGGTCACAAATTTGACCTTTTAAGTCAAATATCTTCGTCACATTTATGACTTTTAAAACTCAAAGAAAAGATAAACTATCAACCAGAATGTGTTTTACTACGGCGACCTTTCAGGTTCACTCTCAGACTTTTTACATCTCATTTAAACCTTAATAAGATGTCAAGAAAAGTCAAGATTACAAGTTTAAACATTTGTTGAATGTAAAAAAGGTGTATTATGCTGCTATTCTAAAAACCACATTTGTGCTTTTAAGATTAAAATCGTGACTTTCTTCATTTAAGGTTTTGTTTTTTGAAAGGAACATCTTTAGGATGAGGGTTCCTGATTTAAACTTTAAATTTCGGTCTGAATCAAACTTTTGAAACTGAGCTTCAGCCTTTGTTTCTGACAGTTCTGACCTGGTTTCTCAGTGAGTGTTTTCTTTGTTGTTCATCCCTCCTGGTCCTGTTTTCTGTCTTCAGCTCGGAGTCAGAGGAGGAGGAGGACAAGGCAGAACGTCAGGAGACTTCGGAGGAAGCCGGAGCTTTGTGGAGAGAAACTCTGCAGCTGAATGAAGACGAAGAGGACGGAGAGGACGGAGGAGGCAGCCAGATGGAGTCCAGTGATGGTGAGCTGAAGTGTGTCTTTGTGTGTCTGTGCTTTGTGTAGCTGGTTGTGTGCGTGGTTGTGTTGCTGGTTGTGTTTGTGGTTGTGTGGCTGGTTGTGTTTGTGGTTGTGTTGCTGGTTGTGTTTGTGGTTGTGTTGCTGGTTGTGTTTGTGGTTGTGTTGCTGGTTGTGTAGCTGGTGGTGTTTGTGGTTGTGTTGCTGGTTGTGTTGCTGGTTGTGTAGCTGGTCGTGTTTGTGGTTGTGTGGCTGCTCGTGTTTGTGGTTGTGTTGCTGGTTGTGTTGCTGCTTGTGTTGCTGGTCGTGTTGCTGCTTGTGTTTGTGGTTGTGTGGCTGCTTGTGTTTGTGGTTGTGTGGCTGGTTGTGTTACTGCTCATGTTGCTGCTCATGTTGCTGCTCGTGTTGCTGGTTGTGTTTGTGGTTGTGTCGCTCGTTGTGTGGCTGGTTGTGTTTGTGGTTGTGTTGCTGGTTGTGTTTCTGGTCTTGTTGCTGGTTGTGTTTGTGGTTGTGTGGCTGGTTGTGTTTGTGGTTGTGTTGCTGGTTGTGTTTCTGGTCTTGTTGCTGGTTGTGTTGCTGGTTGTGTAGCTGGTCGTGTTTGTGGTTGTGTGGCTGCTTGTGTTTGTGGTTGTGTTGCTGGTTGTGTTGCTGGTCGTGTTGCTGGTTGTGTTTGTGGTTGTGTGGCTGCTTGTGTTTGTGGTTGTGTTGCTGGTTGTGTTGCTGGTCGTGTTGCTGGTTGTGTTTGTGGTTGTGTGGCTGCTTGTGTTTGTGGTTGTGTGGCTGGTTGTGTTACTGCTCATGTTGCTGCTTGTGTTGCTGCTCGTGTTGCTGGTTGTGTTTGTGGTTGTGTTTGTGGTTGTGTTTGTGGTTGTGTTGCTGGTTGTGTTGCTGGTTGTATTGCTGGTTGTGTTTGTGGTTGTGTGGCTGGTTGTGTTTGTGGTTGTGTTGCTGGTTGTGTTTGTGGTTGTGTTGCTGGTTGTGTTTGTGGTTGTGTTGCTGGTTGTGTAGCTGGTGGTGTTTGTGGTTGCGTTGCTGGTTGTGTTGCTGCTCGTGTTTGTGGTTGTGTAGCTGGTTCTGTTGCTGGTTGTGTAGCTGGTCGTGTTTGTGGTTGTGTGGCTGCTCGTGTTTGTGGTTGTGTTGCTGGTTGTGTTGCTGCTTGTGTTGCTGGTCGTGTTGCTGGTTGTGTTTGTGGTTGTGTGGCTGCTTGTGTTTGTGGTTGTGTGGCTGGTTGTGTTACTGCTCATGTTGCTGCTCATGTTGCTGCTCGTGTTGCTGGTTGTGTTTGTGGTTGTGTCGCTCGTTGTGTGGCTGGTTGTGTTTGTGGTTGTGTTGCTGGTTGTGTTTCTGGTCTTGTTGCTGGTTGTGTTGCTGGTTGTGTAGCTGGTCGTGTTTGTGGTTGTGTGGCTGCTCGTGTTTGTGGTTGTGTTGCTGGTTGTGTTGCTGGTTGTGTTGCTGGTTGTGTTTGTGGTTGTGTGGCTGCTTGTGTTTGTGGTTGTGTTGCTGGTTGTGTTGCTGGTCGTGTTGCTGGTTGTGTTTGTGGTTGTGTGGCTGCTTGTGTTTGTGGTTGTGTGGCTGGTTGTGTTACTGCTCATGTTGCTGCTTGTGTTGCTGCTCGTGTTGCTGGTTGTGTTTGTGGTTGTGTTTGTGGTTGTGTTTGTGGTTGTGTTGCTGGTTGTGTTGCTGGTTGTATTGCTGGTTGTGTTTGTGGTTGTGTGGCTGGTTGTGTTTGTGGTTGTGTTGCTGGTTGTGTTTCTGGTCTTGTTGCTGGTTGTGTTGCTGGTTGTGTAGCTGGTCGTGTTTGTGGTTGTGTGGCTGGTTGTGTTTGTGGTTGTGTTGCTGGTTGTGTTTGTGGTTGTGTTTGTGGTTGTGTTTGTGGTTGTGTTGCTGGTTGTGTTTGTGGTTGTGTTGCTGGTTGTGTTTCTGGTCTTGTTGCGGTTGTGTTGCTGGTTGTGTAGCTGGTCGTGTTTGTGGTTGTGTGGCTGGTTGTGTTTGTGGTTGTGTTGCTGGTTGCGTTTGTGGTCGTGTTTCTGCTTGTGTTGCTACTTGTGTTGCTGCTTGTGTTTGTGGTTGTGTTGCTCACTGCGTTGATGCTTGTGTTGCTGCTCGTGTTGCTGCTTGTGTTGCTGGTTGTGTTTGGGGTTTGTGTTGCTGCTCGTGTTGTTGCTCGTGTTTCTGGTTGTGTTGCTGGTTGTGGTGCTGCTCGTGTTGCTGGTTGTGTTGCTGCTCCTGTTGCTGGTTGTGTTGCTGCTCCTGTTGCTGGTTGTGTTGCTGCTCCTGTTGTTGCTCATGTTGCTGGTTGTGTTTCTAGTTGTGTTGCTGGTTGTGTTTGTGGTTGTGTTGCTGCTCGTGTTGCTGCTCGTGTTGCTGCTTGTGTTGCTGCTCGTGTTGCTGGTTGTGTTTGTGGTTGTGTTTGTGGTTGTCTTGCTGGTTGTGTTTGTGGTTGTGTTGCTCGTTGTGTTGCTGGTTGTGTTTGTGGTTGTGTTGCTGGTTGTGTTGCTGGTTGTATTGCTGGTTGTGTTTGTGGTTGTGTGGCTGGTTGTGTTTGTGGTTGTGCTGCTGGTTGTGTTTCTGGTCTTGTTGCTGGTTGTGTTGCTGGTTGTGTAGCTGGTCGTGTTTGTGGTTGTGTGGCTGGTTGTGTTTGTGGTTGTGTTGCTGGTTGTGTTTGTGGTTGTGTTTGTGGTTGTGTTGCTCATTGTGTTGCTGGTTGTGTTTGTGGTTGTGTTGCTCGTTGTGTTGCTGGTTGTGTTTGTGGTTGTGTTGCTGGTTGTATTGCTGGTTGTGTTTGTGGTTGTGTTGCTGGTTGTGTTTGTGGTTGTGTTGCTGGTTGTATTGCTGGTTGTGTTTCTGGTCTTGTTGCGGTTGTGTTGCTGGTTGTGTAGCTGGTCGTGTTTGTGGTTGTGTGGCTGGTTGTGTTTGTGGTTGTCTTGCTGGTTGTGTTTGTGGTTGTGTTGCTCGTTGTGTTGCTGGTTGTGTTTGTGGTTGTGTTGCTGGTTGTGTTGCTGGTTGTATTGCTGGTTGTGTTTGTGGTTGTGTGGCTGGTTGTGTTTGTGGTTGTGCTGCTGGTTGTGTTTCTGGTCTTGTTGCTGGTTGTGTTGCTGGTTGTGTAGCTGGTCGTGTTTGTGGTTGTGTGGCTGGTTGTGTTTGTGGTTGTGTTGCTGGTTGTGTTTGTGGTTGTGTTTGTGGTTGTGTTGCTCATTGTGTTGCTGGTTGTGTTTGTGGTTGTGTTGCTCGTTGTGTTGCTGGTTGTGTTTGTGGTTGTGTTGCTGGTTGTGTTGCTGGTTGTATTGCTGGTTGTGTTTGTGGTTGTGTTGCTGGTTGTATTGCTGGTTGTGTTTCTGGTCTTGTTGCGGTTGTGTTGCTGGTTGTGTAGCTGGTCGTGTTTGTGGTTGTGTGGCTGGTTGTGTTTGTGGTTGTGTTGCTGGTTGTGTTGCTGCTCGTTTTTGTGGTTGTGTGGCTGGTTGTGTTGCTGGTTGTGTTTGTGGTTGTGTTGCTGGTTGCGTTTGTGGTCGTGTTTCTGCTTGTGTTGCTACTTGTGTTGCTGCTTGTGTTTGTGGTTGTGTTGCTCACTGCGTTGATGCTTGTGTTGCTGCTCGTGTTGCTGGTTGTGTTGCTGGTTGTGTTGCTGGTTTTGTTGCTGCTCCTGTTGCTGGTTGTGTTGCTGCTCCTGTTGCTGGTTGTGTTGCTGCTCCTGTTGTTGCTCATGTTGCTGGTTGTGTTGCTAGTTGTGTTGCTGGTTGTGTTTGTGGTTGTGTTGCTGCTCGTGTTGCTGGTTGTGTTGCATCTCGTGTTGCTGCTCGTGTTGCTAGTTGTGTTGCTGGTTGTGTTGCTGCTCCTGTTGCTGGTTGTGTTGCTGCTCATGTTGCTGGTTGTGTTGCATCTCGTGTTGCTGCTCGTGTTGCTGGTTGTGTTGCTGGTTGTGTTGCTGGTTGTGTTGCTGCTCCTGTTGCTGCTCGTGTTGCTGGTGGTGTTTGTGGTTGTGTTGCTGCTCCTGTTGCTGCTCGTGTTGTTGCTCATGTGGCTGGTTGTGTTGCTGCTCATGTTGCTGGTTGTGTTGCTGCTCCTGTTGCTGGTTGTGTTGCTGCTCCTGTTGCTGCTCGTGTTGTTGCTCATTTTGCTGGTTGTGTTGCTGCTCCTGTTGCTGCTCGTGTTGTTGCTCATTTTGCTGGTTGTGTTGCTGCTCCTGTTGCTGATTGTGTTGCGTCTCGTGTTGCTGCTCATTTTGCTGGTTGTGTTGCTGCTCCTGTTGCTGCTCGTGTTGCTGCTCCTGTTGCTGGTTGTGTTGCTGCTCATGTTGCTGGTTGTGTTGTTGCTCATGTTGCTGGTTGTGTTGCTGCTCCTGTTGCTGGTTGTGTTGCTGCTCATGTTGCTGGTTGTGTTGCTGCTCCTGTTGCTGGTTGTGTTGCTGCTCATGTTGCTGGTTGTGTTGCTGCTCCTGTTGCTGGTTGTGTTGCTGCTCCTGTTGCTGCTCGTGTTGTTGCTCATGTTGCTGGTTGTGTTGCTGCTCCTGTTGCTGATTGTGTTGCGTCTCGTGTTGCTGCTCGTGTTGCTGGTTGTGTTGCTGCTCCTGTTGCTGCTTGTGTTGCTGCTCCTGTTGCTGGTTGTGTTGCTGCTCATGTTGCTGCTCCTGTCGCTGCTCGTGTTGTTGCTCATGTTGCTGGTTGTGTTGCTGCTCCTGTTGCTGATTGTGTTGCGTCTCGTGTTGCTGCTCCTGTTGCTGGTTGTGTTGCTGCTCCTGTTGCTGGTTGTGTTGCTGCTCATGTTGCTGGTTGTGTTGCTGCTCCTGTTGCTGGTTGTGTTGCTGCTGGTGATGTGCTGCTGTGTGTCTCCCCCTGCTGGTAGAAGGGGAGTACAGCCCCTTGGACATGGAGCGACTTTCAGGCCTCTGGATGCTGGTGGAGGATTCAGGTAGCAGCAGACCCACCAAATTCCATTAAAAAAACATTAAATTTAGACCAACTAACGACATTTTAACAACAGAGTTTCTTCATGAGTTCATTTAGTGAATCTTCTTGAACTTCTATGACTTTGAAAGTTCATCCGTGAATTAAAATTCTACCTTTATGAGCCACAGGTCTCACTAATGATGAAGATCTACCTGTTTATGTCGAAATTATTTCACTTTAAACCAAAAATGGTTAAACCCCCACAATGGAACCCCCAGGTGCTACAGCTGATCTACAAGAGTATTCTCTGTCCTTATTTTATCTTTAATAGGTTAAATTGTCAATAATCGATTAAAGATTGATGACTAACATCTCTAGTATCAACTCCAAAATCTCTATAAGATTATTTAAACCAAAAGTCTGACTTTTAATAACACAAAATCTAAGAAATACAAGAAAATGTAACTTTTTTCAACAATTAAAAGGTTTAACAACTTTACCTTTCTTATACTTTGTGGAAAAGTTTGCTTGATTAACGTCTCGTTTTAAAAATGAAATTGAACATTTGTGAGGTTTTCCGTAAATTTGCTTCTTGTTTTCGTCTTTTTTGTTTCTCTTTGTAGCTATTTTTGATCTTTTTACGGTAACTTTTTGTGTTTTTGCCTCGGTTTCCATCAGTTTTGTGTCATTTGTATTCATTTTGTCAGTCTGTGTAGTTGTTTGTCTGTCTTAGTCACTGTTTTGTGGCTCTTGGTGTGTGTTGAGCATTTGTGCACATTTGAGGCAGTTGTGTCTGTTTTTGCATTGGCTTTGCGTGTCTTTTTGTTCATTTTGCATCGATTTTTGTCAGCTTTATTCTCTTTCTGGTCATTTTGCATTCATTTTTCTTTTGTGTGTCTAACGTGATTTTTATCCCCATTTGCATTGAATCAGAATCTGTTTGTTCATTTTTTTTCATTCTGTCTCTTTATTGTTCATTAGTTTCTCTTCCTGCCTCTTCATATTTCTTTTGAGTAATTTTGTGTTTTGCTTTGCATCATTTCTGCATCTGTTTGTGTTCATTTTACATCTTTTTTTAAACTTTATTTCTGGCCATTTTGAGTGTCTCTGTAGTTGTTTGTGTCTTTCTGCTTGTTTTGTTTCTCTTTGTTGATGTTCTTGATGTTTGTTTGGATCTAAACATTCAGTAAACAATAAATATTAGATTCATGAAACTAAATCAATCAATCTTTATTGGTCATTGCACATTTTCCTATACAACGAAATTTCATCGAGCTGCCTGCCAATGACAGCTCCGGCTGCTGCGCAGTGCTGCGCGCACCTTTCTTGAGGAAAAAAAGAAAAAGGACATGTTGGGATCTGGGTAGGGATAGCAGAGGGTAAAAGGAAAAAAAAAAGGCTCGTTGTACCAAATGAAACCTCCAATGTTGGGAAATTCAATTTGAGAAGGAACCTAAAAAAAACAAACCCGCAAACAGACAAAGCATGACGTTAGACAAGGATAGTTGGGATAAGGATGTGGGATGGTGGAGGGGGGAGCACCGCACAGTTAGCCGGTTCCTGTGCAGGTGCACGGATTCCTGGCTCCTGTGTATAGTGAGGAAAGCTTGTGGAGGCGGGGGGGAGGGGGTTATGGACATGAGTGTGAATGTTTAGCTCAGTCCTCAGTTCATGAGTCCGAATGTTTGTGTATGCGTGTAGCCCATCTTCTTCCGTCTCAGACCTCCGGTGTCTCAGTTCGCGAGGGTGGGAGCGCGATAACACAGCAAGGTTGCTATGGAGACGTCCTCGGTTGACCCGGTCCAAAAGTCAACAGGTGTCCTTGGGAAAGTGGGGGGGGGGGGTAGGAGAGCTATCTCTTGGCCATGAAACTTCCAGAGGAGTTTGTTATTGTTCCAGGGGCGCCAGAATGTAATCAGTTATTCTCATGTTTGGGCGGGAGAGAAGTAATTTCACCTTCCCCCTACTGCTCTCAACAATTTTAGACCTCAGCTGTAGCGATTCTCACCCTGATGGCTTCCAATCTGCGACTCAAATCAACAGTCACACCAAGCAAATTGTTCATCTTACGATTGAGTTCGTCATACCGAGCATCGGCAGCCGTGATCCGATCGTTTGCATAGACCAGCAGAGTTTGGACGTCGTTTCTGTCTGCGGTCTTCCTGATTTTCCAGAAGCTCAGGCCAGTGAACAAGCCAATTATCAGCAGGCCTGTCATCATAAATCCAAATATATAAACATCTTCCACGTCCTCCACGGATAGGGGTGCCAGGCACATTATCCCCTTCCATTTCCCCCAGGCGTCGATCACGTAACCAGAGGCGAAACTCCCATCCGGGCAGGTAGGCTCCCCTAGGCCTGTGCTCTTTGTGGCGACAATCTTGTCAATTGCGTTGAGAGACCAGTCAATCAATTCCATGATCGGTGTTTCAAAGGTCCAGTGCCAAGCGATCACTCCAAGTCAGACAGACGAGACGAAGACGAAGAAATGCAGCAAGCAGGGAGACATGAGGGTAGGGAGGGAGGAACAGAGATAGCGGAGCAAGGAAAAGTGCGACCGCCTCCTACGAGAGCTGAGAGCACCAGAGACCTAACTCAAATCAACCTAACTTAAGCTGTCTGTATAATAAAAATCATTTTATTTTTAATTTAATCTTTTTCTCCCTAGATGAGGAACCTTCTCCGAGCCCGGACACACCTGTTGGCTCCGCCTCCAGTCCTCTGCCCTCCACGCCCCCCTCCATGACTCTGCTTTTCGGAGCCACGCCCTCCACCGCCTCATTCGTCACCACGTCAGACTCCGTCCCCGACGACGAGGCCGCCACGGCTCCGCTCACGCCTGCCGTCGTCGTGGAAACGGCCGCTCTGACACCTGCCGCTGGAGGGCGTGGCTCCTTTGATGACATCACCCCCGAGCTGCCACAGAAGAAGCCTCTCCTCCTGAGAGACAGGGAAGCAGGGTCAGATGACGAGGGGGTGGAGTCAGAGGAGGAGGCGGAATCAGAGGGGCTGAGGAGGAAGAGGCACAAAGGAGCTGGGAGCCTCGCCCCTCACCTCCTCCTCCCCCCGCTGCACACTGGGGGTGGGGCTCTCTTCCTCCAGCTGAAGGGGCTTGCAGAGGCTCCACCCCCCAGACAGGTGGGGGAGGGAGGAGGCAGAGCCAGAGCCCTGTTGAAGGCGGTGTTTTCTGGAAAAGAGCCGAAGAAGAAAAGGAGCGGGACTTTACCTGGAGAGAGAGCGAGGAGGGAAACGACCAATCAGAGGAGGCTGCCAGGTGATGATGTAATAACACACGCACAGAGAGTGTGATGTCACTGTGATGATGCAATAACTGGGCTTTCTCTGTTCAGATGTCAGAGGGGAGGAGTCTGATCTGGATTCCACGACGGTGCTGCAGAGATTCTCGCTGGAACCCTGGAACAACGTAAGAATCAAACCAGCCAATCAGAGCACAGCTGAAAACTAACCAATCAGAGCACAGCTGCACACCAGCCAATCAGAGCACAGCTGAAAACTAACCAATCAGAGCACAGCTGCACACCAACCAATCAGAGCACAGCTGAAACCAACCAACTAAAGCATATCTGCTTATCAACCAATTGGAGCATAGGTACACAACAGCCAATCAGAGTGTAGATATCACAGGGATCAGACTAACACCTGGATGTCCTTCTGCTATCCCTTAGTTGCAGTTGGAGCTGTTGGATGTCACAACGGAAATCCAGAGAATCACAATAAAGGAGGAGGAGGAGAACCAGGAGGTACCAGTGTTGTGTTCAGTTATTGTTGGTTGTTGTCACCTACCTGGTCCTCTAGTTTACTGCTCTTTGTTGTTACCTGGTCCTCTAGTTTACTGCTCTTTGTTGTTACCTGGTCAGAGTATACCTGGTACTCTAGTTTACTGCTCTTTGTTGTTACCTGGTCCTCTAGTTTACTGCTCTTTGTTGTTACCTGGTCAGAGTATACCTGGTACTCTAGTCTACTGCGATTTGTTGGTCTGGTTGGTGTTACCTGGTCTTGTCACTCAGAGGTTCAGTGTTGGTTGTTGTCTAACGTCCACGTGTTCCATTGGTCTAACTGTTTTATGTCCTCCGTGTTTCTTCTCCGTGGTTCTCAGCCGGCATACGTTCCTCATGCTCTGGCTTTCAGACGATCGTACGCCATCAAGGTACCTACAGATCTGACCTCTGAGGGTTCTGCAGTCCGATGCTCTGTCTGAATGGTAAACTCTCTGTTGTTTCAGAGACACAGTCTGAGGGACAGAGTTCCCTTCCAGGACTCTGATGGACGGTCGTCCTGTCCCACCGAGGTGGTGGGCGTCCTGACTCAGCCCAAAGAGGCGTCCAGCCTGAGCGTGAAGGAGACCATGTTCCTGAAGAAGCACGAGGATGAAGACGAAGACCTGGATACCAAAATCACTCGACGGGTTCAGAGAGCTGCGAGACGACAGGCCAAACAGGAACAGCTGAAGCGACTCCACAAGGCTCAGGTGAGTTTACCTGTCTGAGTTCAGGACCATGTGACTTTACCTGAGGCCAGAGACAACCAGGTTCAGGTCTATGTGAAGGACAAGTACATTCTAGGTTCAGGTTCAGGTGAAGAACAGGTATAGTCCAGGTAAAGGGCAATTACAACCAGGTTCAGGTCCATGTAAGAGACAGGTGTGGTCCAAATTCAGGTTCAGGTGAAGGACAGGTACTGCCCAGGTTCAGATCCAAGTAAAGGACCAGCTACAAGCCTAGGAAAGGATGGGTATGGTCCAGGTTAAGGACAGGTCCAGGTCCAGGTGAAGGACATGTTCAGGACAGGTGGATGTAGACTGATGTTCTTTGTCTTGTGTCTCAGATGATCCAGAGGCAGCTGCAGCAGGTGGAGGAGAAGCAAAGAGAGCTGGAGGAGAGAGGAGTGATGGTGGAGAAAGCTCTGAGAGGAGAAGCAGGTAGAAACACCCTGAACATATCCAGGCTGAAGGAACACCTGAAGTCACCTGAACTTAGCTCACCTGAACTCTCCTAAACTCACCTGTTCTTCTCCTTCCATCAGATTACTGGGAAGACTCCACCAACAGTCCAGACGTGGAGCTCCACCTGGGAGGTCAGTTCACCTGTACCTCTGTATCACCTCAAACTGCACTCTTCAGGTACTCTGCTGGTTACTACAGTATCGTGTGTTCTGTGTCTACAGGTCTGGGTAAACTGGAGAACCCGGCTCTGATGCAGCAGTGGTTCCAGCTGGTCCAGCAGAAGAACGCTCTGGTTCGATACGAGTCCGAACTCGTGATATTGTGAGTATCTGACCTGCAGATTAGAACCAGGAGAACCTCCTGAGCAGGTTCAAGTGAACCAGAACCTGCTGAGACCCACCAGGTTCTGGTTCATGTGGACATTGTTGTGTTTCAGTGCTCGAGAGTTGGAGCTGGAGGACAGACAGAGTCGACTGCAGCAGGAGCTCAGAGAGAGGATGGCAGTGGACGGTAACACACACCACTACACCTGTCTGTTACCTGCTTACCCATGTGTGTGTGCGTGTGTTACCTACTCACCGGCTCACCTGTGCTCAGACCACCTGAAGGGGGCGGGGCAGCTGGCTGAGGAGCGTCTGATCCTGGAGGAGATGCTGGAGGTGGTGGAGCGTAGAGACTCTCTGGTGTCTCTGCTGGAGGAGCAGCGTCTTCAGGAGCGTCAGGAGGACCTGTACCTGCAGCAGGTGATGTCAGCTGGAGGGCTGGGACTCACCTGGACCTGACTCACCTGGATCTACCAGGTTAGGACTCCTCACCACCTCACTGTAACCAGAAATCTGATGAACCACCAGTGGTTCAGTGAGGGAATAAGTGGGTATTTAGTTTCAGTTTGTTCTGCATGAAGTCTCCATGATGTTCTCACTGAGGGAAAACCTCCGACACAAACCGTAGATCAACTTTTTCTACAAACCTTCAGACCGAAGAGATCTGGACCTCTGAGATTGTTCTGGGTTTGATACGCTTCAAACCGTTTAACAGAAATGCAGATGGTTTTAGGTTATTTATATTAGACAGATTCAGAAGGTTTCAGATGGTTTTAAGTGATTTATTTTGGATGGTTTGAAAGATTTCAGAAGGTTTCAAGTTTTAGAAAGTTCAGGTGGTTTGCTTTGGACAACTTTAGAAGGTTTTAGATGGTTTCAGAAGGTTTTCAGGTGGTTTGTTTTGGATGGTTTCGGATGATTTAAGGTTCTAGATATTTTTTACAAGGTTTTAGATGGTTTATTTTTGATGGTTTAAAGCAGGGGTGTCAAACATACGGCCCACGGGCCAGTACCGGCCCGCCAGGGGGTCCAATCCGGCCCGTGGAATAAATCTACAATATGAAAAAAAATACCTAAAAATTATGAAGTACGTTTTTTGATAAAACTGCAGTTCCCATATTGTCAGCTAGGGGCGCTCTGTTTTATTCAGAGTAGACAACATGACACAACACTGTGACTCAGAACTTACAGCAGATGGCAGCAATACGGAATCCGGGTCTGTAAGCAGCATTTTGTCTATTGGAATTTTACCTGCTTTTCTGCTGGGCCTGACACAGTCATCAGCAAGATGTCTTTGTCAAAAAGGAGAAAAGTGGACATCGAGTGTAGGATTTTCCAAGAAAAATGGACCAACTCCTATTTGTTCACTGAGGTGAATGAGAAACCTGTGTGCCTGGTGTGTATGCAGCAAGTTTCGGTGCTCAAGGAATTTAATCTTCGGCGCCACTATGAGACTTGGCATGGCGAAAAATACAAAAAATACAACTTGCCAGGAGAACTGAGAAGACAGAAGATAAATGAATTGTTGGCAGGTTTGAGAAAACAGCAGTCTGTTTTCACCCGGAGCCGTGAGGTCAGTGATGCTGCAGAGAAAGCCAGCTACCTAATTGCTAGCAAAATAGCATTAGCATCAAAGCCGTACTCTGACGGGGAGTTTGTTAAAAGTTGCATGCTGAAGGCTGCAGAAATCGTGTCCTGAGAGGCGACAAGCTTTTGCCAACATTAGCCTGACGAGGAATACCGTGGCAGACAGGATTTCAGAACTATCGACGGATTTGGACAACCAATTAAAACGCAAAGTGGAGTCATTTGTGACATTTTCTGTTGCAATTGATGAGAGCACCGATATTACGGATGTCGCTCAACTGGCCATATTTATTCGTGGAGTTGATGAGACTTTGACTGTCACAGAGGAGTTTCTTGAGTTGGTGCCTGTTAGACACCACAACAGCCGAGGACATTTTCCGCGCACTCGTTGGTGAGCTGGACAGGGTTGGAGTGGACTGGTCCCGTGCTGTCAGTCTGGCTACAGATGGTGCGCCATCAATGATCGGGAAAAAGGCGGGTGTTGTGGCAAAGTTTAAAGACAAAGTACAAGCCGCAAATGGAGGGAGTTGTTTTTGGACATTCCACTGTATTTTGCATCAGGAGGCCTTGTGCTGTAAGTCGTTAAAAATGGATCACGTCATGGAGGTGGTTGTCCGAACTGTTAATTTCATCCGAGCCAGAGGTGTGAATCATCGTCGGTTTGACTGCCTTCTCAGTGACAGTAACATTACCCATGGCCTGCCATACCACACTGAAGTAAGATGGCTAAGCCGAGGTGCTGTGCTAAAGCGCTTCTTCCATCTTCGTGAGGAAATCGGACAGTTCATGGAGAAAAAAGGTAAACCTGTTGTGGAATTACAAAGCCCACAATGGCTGCAGGACCTTGCATTTATGGTTATTATTACAGAGCACTTGAATAATCTGAATTGTCACCCAGTATTATGACAGCATACGAGCATTCAAGTAGAAGCTCACATTGTGGGAGATGCAGCTTGCCAGTGGTGACACTGATCATTTCCTCTGTCTAAGAGATGTATGTGCAGCCAGCATCAATGCTGACATGAGACAGTACAAAGACAAGATTACGGGATCGCTGTGGGAGTTTGAGAAACGATTTCAGGTCTTTAGCGAACTCGAGACAGAATTCACAGTTTTTCGCTCACCATTCACAGTAAAAGCTTCTGAAGTGCCCTCCGACATGCAACTTGAAATAATTGATTTGCAGTGTGATGTAGAATTGAAGGACAAATTTGCCTCTTTGGGCTTGGAAACATTTTATCAGCATCTCCTTCCAGGCTGCCCTAAATTAACAGCACTGGCTGCAAAAGTGTTGTGCATGTTTGGGACGACCTATCTTTGCAAGCAAGTTTTCTCAGTAATGAACATTAATAAAACAAAGCTCACACATAAGCACTTAACTGACATTCTGAAATTGGCTGCTACTCAGGACATGATGCCTGATATTGATGCACTTGTGCAGGCTAAAAGATGTCAAGTTTCAGGAGCAAATACAAAGCAGGAGTAAATCCTGTAAAATGCTGCTTTAAACATTGTTTGCACGATGAAAAAAAATGTTACTAAATGAAAACTTGCTCTAGTAAATACTGTGAAATTCAGTGTTAGTCAACAGATTCACTACAAAAGTGTTTGGTTTAGTGGAATATTATTTCTAATGCATGCCATCCATATTATGTGTATAGTTTTTTAATGTATACATTTTATACATAAACAAAGCAGGTGACGACTTTATTTTCTTAATTGTCTGTATAAAATAGCTGCTACTTAAGATTTAAAGGTGTGCAGAGTTAATTTAGGTGTTCAGAATTACTTTCCAGATGTGGAAAATGAACTTCAAAAAATGTCTATATTTTGATGAGTTTGATTTTTTTTTAATTCCAGGACTATGTTTTTAAGTTCCACATACTTGTGACTAAATATGTTGTGCCATTGTACAATCACTGTGATCAGTTGTAATGCACAACGCACACAAATAAATGTTAAACTGAGGCATAGTGTTGTTGAAATTGCACTTACTTTAATCTCAGGTTGTTCATAATATAGTTTTTAAAAGGACAGTTCATTACATATACAGATTTTTATAATATACTTGTTCTTCTTTGCACTAAAACATCTGAAAAACTTAGACTTATTGTTAGTTCTCGGTAACTACGCTATAAGTTTACTGGTCCGGCCCCCTTGAGATCAAACTAGGCCGTATGCGGCCCTCAGACCAAAATGAGTTTGACACCCCTGGTTTAAAGGATTTTTTTTTTTTTTTTTTTTTTAAAGAAGTTTCAGGTTTTCGAAGGTTTAGGTGGTTTGTTTTGGACAATTTCAGAAGGTTTCAGATGGTTTGTTTTGGATGGTTTTGGACAATTTTTGGTTTCAGATATTTTTTAATAAGGTTTCAGGTGGTTTTGGGAGGTTTTAGACAGTTTTAGATCATTTCTTTCAGATGGTTTCAGACTGTTTAAAAGGTTTTGGGAAGTCTCAGATGACTTTTTAGGTTTTGGACAGTTTAGTTTGTAGGTGGTTTGTTTCAGACAGTTAGAGAAGGTTTTAGATCGTATCTGGTAGTTTGTTTTGTAGGATTTCTGACAGTACTAAGAGGTTTCAGGCAGTTTTCAGAAGTTTTCAGTAACTGGTTTTGGACAGTTTCATACCTTATGAGTTGGTTTGCTTTAGATGCCTTCAGACAGTTTCAGAAGATCTCAGGTGATTTTAAGAGATTTTAGGAGGTATCAGGAAGATTTATTTGGACGTTTCAGACAGTTTTCGAAGTTTTTAGATAGTTTCAGGAGATTTCTGAGTGTTTCAGAGTATTTCAAAGGTTTCAGGAGTTTTCTGAAAGTTATAGGAGGTTTGCTTCAGATGGTTTCAGGTTTCAGATAGATTTCAAAAGGTTACAGAAAGTTTTTGACCTTTTTTTGAGGGTTTCTGGGGGTTTCTGAGGTTTTCGGTAATTAGTTTTGGACAGTTTCAGCTGGTATGAGGTGGTTTGTTCTGGATGGTTTATGTCTTCATCAGTCTTTGTGGTGTTCTTGCTGTGGTTCTTCCTCTTCTTTCTGTAATCCTTCCTGTTTCTTCAGGCCAGCAGAAAGTTGATGGGGAAACTCAGCAGACTTCTGATGGACGATCCGACTGAAGCAGGAAGAGGAACCATGAAAGCTCCTGCAGAATGAAGTCTGCAGCCTCTCATGTTGTTAACAGAACCTGAACTAGAACTCAACGATACAGTTGGAGAACCTGATTTACCACAGTGCTTCATTTCTAAGGTCATGTTCTAACACATTTCACCTTTATTAAAAAGCTGTCTGGATGTTCCACTTACTGTTGATTAAGAACAACAGAGAACTTTATTACTGGTTAATCTGACGGGTTCTTGTTCTAACAAAGCTCCCTCTGGGTTCTTTTAGAGTCTTACAGGAACGTTCCCACATTACAAGTTCTAATCCTGTTTTAAAGTTTGATCTAACGGTTATAGAACGTTTCAGTGATATTTATCATTTCCAATAATGATCTTGTGAAATTAAATGATTTCGCATCAACGTTCAAAGGATGTTTTTAGGGCTACAGAACATGTTCTATGATAACAAAGGAAGAACATTCTCAAACATTCAAAAAATGTTTTTCAGATGTTATTGAGGCCTCCCAAAGTAAGGACTTTCTCAAACCAACATTCAAAAAGCGTTTTCCTAATGTTATCAAAGACTCAGATGACAGAGCATTGTTAAGAGAACCCATTATAGAACATTTTTCTGTAAAACATTCTTACAAGGGGGTACCGTTCTCAAATGACATTTGGAAAATATTCTCCAGATGTCATTGAGGTCTCCAATGTTCTTCAGATGTCTTCTTTGAAAACATTCACACAACGTTCCACGGTGATGGCAAATGGAGAACATTCTCAGATCAAATTTTAGAGCACAAAGACCAAACAATGCCTTTAGTTATTCTACCTTTAAGGATAACGTTCTGGGAGCCAAACGAACTCCAGGTTCTGGTTCCTACCAGTGAGTTTATGTCAACATTTCGTCTGAACTTCTACAAATGGAACCTTGTCTGGTCAGACCTTCCTCACATCAGATTCTACTGATGCTAGAGCCTCAGCAGTTGGACAAATGTGGACCAAAGACTGGATTTTAGTAGAAACATGGATCCATCCATAGATAACACTGACAGGAACTTTATGGAGACACTAGAACAGTCTATATTGGAGATTTGTACGATTCTTTCCATTTTCAAGGTCGTTTTGAACAGATTTTGAGTCATTCTGAACAGGGTTAGTGTCTTTCTAAGAAAACTGTGAGTATTTTGGACAATTTTTGCGCCACTTTAGACATTTTTCGAGATTTGTTGATTGTTCGAGTGATTTTTCACTTTATCCCATTTTCAAGGTCCAATAATTATTCATTATTGTCATTTTGTCAGTTTCAAGTCTAAAGGACAAAAAACTGGAACCTTGTCTGGTCAAACCTTCCTCACATCAGATTCTACTGATCTTAGAGCCTCAACAGTTGGAGAAATGTGGACCAAAGACTGTATTTTAGTAGAAACATGGATCCATCCATAGATAAACACTAACAGGAACTTTATGAGGATGCTAGACCACCAACGCTTGAACATTTTGCACTTTCTTTCATTTTCAAGGGCCACTGTTTATTCATTGTTGTCATTTCAGTCAGGTTTCAAGACTAAAGGACCAAAAAATTATGACTTTACCTTGCCATATATATTTATATTTACATTTTCTGGGGCAAATAATTATTCATTATTGGATTTTAGTCCATTTTAAAGACATTTGGCCAAATTTTCTGTTAATTTGGACAAATTTTGAGTCATTTTGGACATATTTCAGATCAAGAAAAAATAAAAAAAAAAACTGAAAAATGTTATCCATTTTAAAAGCCTAATAATTATTTGTTATTGTCATTTTGGATAATTTTGAGTCACTTTAGACAATTTTTATCTCATTTTTGGTCAAATTTTGAGTTATTTTGAACAATTTAAATAATTTTGGACAAATTTCAAGTGTAAAGGACAAAAAAATGGAACCTTGTCTGGTCAAACTTTAACCCATCAGATTCTACTGATGTTAGAGCCTCAACAGGTGGAGAAATGTGGACCAAAGACTGGATTTTAGTAGAAACATGGATCCATCCACAAATATACAAGAAATGTTGCATATGGGGAACACTGGTTTTGGAGGTTTGGTTCTGCCAGAGGGAGCTTTGGAGCCTCTGGATCTTCATACAGAGTTCAGTTGTGGAGAACCGATAACAGACTGATCTGTTCTTCTCTTTGATCGGTTGAGTTTCTACAGTCCACTAACTCTGGTTCCTTTAATGTTCTGCACTGATCAGCTGATGTTCTCTGAACCTTTTGTAGCGCCGTTCTCACCTCCTGCCTGTTCTTGCCTTCAAGGTCTCTGACCAAACACTCACTCAATAAAGAGATTTTTTCGCAGCTGTGTGAACGTTTCTTTTCTTCAGCTTCAAAAACGGATTATTATTTTGAAAGGTCGCTTTGACAGGAAAAAAGGTTTCATCAACGTGCCGATTCCAGAATTTTAACTTCACTTAATTACTGAGAGTCCAATTAAAATGTTCTCGTTAGAAAAAGAAGAACTCAGAGTTCAGATTTAGTTTATTTCTTTAGAAAATCTGTTTGACGCCAACAGAAAGAAAAAAACAGCAAAGAAACTCTTAAATCAGCCGAGAAGCAAAAACTGCAGCTGGTTAATGAGGTTTAATACTGTTGATAGCACTGCTCACTGGTTAGACTGGTTTCTGACTGGTTCCTGACTGGTTAGACTGGTTTCTGACTGGTTAGACTGGTTTCCGACTGGTTACAGACCGGTTTCTGACTGGTTACAGACTGGTTTCTGACTGGTTACAGACTGGTTTCTGACTGGTTAGAGACCGGTTTCCGACCGGTTAGCCTCGTTTCCGACTGGTTAGACTGGTTGCTGACTGGTTAGACTGGTTTCTGACTGGTTAGACTGGTTTCCGACTGGCTACAGACCGGTTTCTGACTGGTTAGACTGGTTTCTGACTAGTTTGACTGGTTTCCGACTGGTTAGACTGGTTTCTGACCGATTAGCGTTTGGTTACAGACCGGTTTCTGACTGGTTACAGACTGGTTTCTGACTGGTTAGAGACCGGTTTCTGACTGGTTAGCCTCGTTTCCGACTGGTTAGACTGGTTTCTGACTAGTTAGACTGGTTTCCGACTGGTTTCTGACTGATTAGCGTTTGGTTACAGACAGGTTTCTGACTGGTTAGACCAGTTTCTGACTGGTTACAGACTGGTTTCTGACTGGTTACTGACTGATTATAAACTGGTTTATGACCAGTGACAGACTGGTTTCTAAAATGGTTACAGACTGGTTTCTAAATTGATTTCTGACTGGTTACAGATTGGTTTCTAAACTTGTTTCTAAACTGGCTTCTGACTGGTTACAGACTGGTTTCTAGACTGGTTTCTTGGCTGTTTACAGACTGGTTTCTAAACTGGTTTTTGACTTGTTTCTATACTGGTTACAGGCTGGTTTCCAGCTGGTTACAGGCTGGTTTTCGGCTGGTTTCTAAACTGGTTTCTAAACTGGTTTCTGACTGGTTACAGGCTGGTTTCCGGCTGGTTTCTAAACTGGTTTCTGGCTGGTTACTGGCTGGCGGTGTTGCTGCCGTCCACCTTCAGATCCTTGCCCACCAGGCCGGAGGTAACCGGGTGCATCGCTGCTCGATGTTCCAGAAACACTTTGACAGCTTCGTTACGAAACTTGTCAAAGTTAAAAACTTCCCTGAAAAAGCAGAAGAGAACCGTGAGGAAACAGCAGAGTGAAGGGAAATGAAGGGGAGTCGTCAGAGTAGACGTACTTGAAGAGCGGCCGGGTGAACTTCATCCTGCCCTGCTCCGTCGCCATCTTCAGCGCCATGGGAACCGCCTCCTCCCACTTGGATCGGACGCACAGCCGCAGCCACCTGGAGGGAGGACAGCCAATCAGCAGCAGGCTCACGGGAGGGGGCGGGGCTTAAATGCAGGAGGGAAGCTCACCTGAAGCGGATCTCGGCGTTCATACAGGCGTTGAGGTCGTAAACCTCCTGCATCTTCTTCACACGAGTCAGAGGGAGCGCATCCTGAAGGAACCAACAGGGGAACGGTCAGGGAACGGAAGTGGAATGTGAAGTTGAAGTGTCTGTGGTGAGCTGACGTGTTGATGAGGTGAACTGTGAGGTCAACTGTGGCAACTTGAGGTGGGCTACAGTGGAGAGTATTGAGTTGAAAGGGACTGTAGTGAATTGAAGTGGACTGTAAGGTGGACCGTGGGGAGCTGAAGTGGAACGTGGTGAGTTGAAGTGGATCTGTGAGCTGTAGTGGACAGGTAAGTGGATTAAGATAATCTGAAATGGACTATGGTGATCCAAGGTGGGTTGTGAGTTGAAGTGTTGTGTTGTGGGCTGAAGTGAATTGTGGTGAGTTGAAGTGTCATACCTCGTGCAGCAGCAGTGACAGGAACTCGATGAGCTGGTGGGACGACAGCGTCTTGACGTCCGACTCCTTGAAGCCATTCAGGTCCTGGTCTTTGGCCTGAAGGGGGGCGCAGGTTTGAGTCCGAACATAGAATCAACCAAAACAAATCCAGGTTTGGGTTTTACCTTGATCCACTTCTGGCTCAGAGCGATGCAGGCGTCAGCCAGCGTGGTGTCATACCTGAAACACAACGACCAATCAGAACAAAGGGATCAGGTGTGAACGAGAACCACGTTCAGGTCTGGGAGGATCCACTCACTGAGGTTTGACAGGAGGCATCCCAGGAGTGAACATCCAGGCGTTCCAGTCCACCTTGTTCAGGACGTCCACCTGAAAACAGTAGGAGTGTCAGGGTTTGTTTCTCTCATTGAGGTACCCGTTGTCTCACCTGACAGTCCCGGTGTTCTTCACCTTGTCTTTGAAGAAGGTGAACAGGTAGTTCTTCCACTCCTCTGTGGTGACGCTGCTGTAGGCGAACAGCTGGATGTAGGACTTCACGAAGCCCATGAACACCTCTGAGAGAGAAAACCCACAGGTGTGTCAGCACAGGAGCAGGAGCCAGGTAGGAGTACAGGTGTGTGTACAGGTGTTACCTGGTCCTCCCATCAGCTCCTCCAGGTGGTACAGCAGAGCGAAGCCCTTCTCGTAGGGCACGGAGGAGAAGGCATCATCAGGGTTGACATCCTGCAGACTGGGGACCAGGTTGGTCAGAGGGTTGTTGGCTCCGAAGGTGTTCACCTGACGGAGGACGAGCACAGGTGAGAGGTGACAGCATGAAGAACAAAGTCAGATACATAGAAGATCTGAGACAGGTTCTGGTTCTCACTGAGTCCTGCAGGTCCTTCCAGCCCCCCATGGCTTTAAACTGCCTGAACTGTTCGCTCTCCATACACCTGCCGATCATCCTCTCCAGGTAAACCGTGTGACCTTCGTTCAGCCTGAAGGTCAGAGAAGGCAGATGATTGGTCAGAACTCATCAGGTTTGTTTGTTTGTCCTTCTAACTGTTTGTTTGTCTCTCCCTGGTGGTTGTTTGTCCAACTGGCTACCAGTTTGTTTAATTGTTGTCTCTTTACCTGTTTGTTTGCTTGTCGCACTGGATGTTTGTTTGTTTGTCTGTCCCAAACGCTGTTTGCTCGTTTGCTTGTTTGTTTTGGTCCACCGGTTGTTTATTTGTTCCATTAGCTTTTCCTTTGTTTGTCTCACTGGCTGTTTGTTTGTTTGTGCCACTGACTGATCGACTGTTTGTCTTACCAGCTGTATCTGTCTTTGCTTGTACTACTGGCTGTTTGTTTGTTTTTTGTTTTGGTCCATTGGCAGTTTGTTTGCTTGTCCCACGTGCTGTTTGTTTGTTTGTGCCACTGTCTGCGAGTTTTATAATTTGTTTATTTTTCCCATTGGCCATTTGTTTGTTTGTACAACTGGCTCACTGACTGTTTGTTTGTCCCACTGGCTGTTTGTTTGTCCAATTAGCTTTTTGTTTCTTGTTTTGTTTGCCTGTCTGTCTCTCTCTCTGGCTGTTTGTTTGTGCCACTGACTGATGGACTGTTTGTCTGTCTCACTAGCTGTTTACCTGTTTGCTCGTGCTAATGGATGTTTGTTTGTTTTTTTGTTTTTATTCACTGGCTGTTTGTTTGTTTTCCCACAGGCTGTTTGTTTGTGCCACTGTCTGCTTGTTTTTTAATTTGTTTATTTTCACCATTGGCCGTTTGTTTGTTTGTACAACTGGTTGATTGGCTGTTTGTTTGTTGACTTGTTTGTTTGTTTTGATCCACTGGCTGTTTATTTGTTCAATTGGTTGTTTGTTTGTCTTGCCAGTTGTTTATCTGTTTGTTTGTTTGTTTGTTTGTTTACCAGAAGTGCTCCCAGGTCTTGTTGGTCACCAGGTTACCGGTCCAGCTGTGAGAGATCTCGTGGGCGATCACCTGAGCGACACACGATCACGGGTGAACACGTATGTAAACATGTCTGACAACACGCCTGTTGCCTGGCAACGGCAGAGCTTTACTCACGTTAGACAGAGATTTGTCTCCGGCCTGCGGAGAGACAGAAACAGCTGATCAGCAGAGTGACATCGTAGCAGGTCAGCTGACCTCATTATGACATCATCAGGTGTGTGTTTACCAGTAGGGTGGGGGTGGCGAAGGTCAGGCAGGGGTTCTCCATGCCGCCGTACGGGAACGACGGAGGGAGAACCAGGATGTCGTACTGACCCCAAACATATGGACCGGCCAGATCCTCAGCCGTCTTCAGCATCGTCTCCGTCTGACGGACGCAGAGACACACAGTAGTGTTCTGTACGTTCCATGTGTTCTATGAGTTCTGTATGTTCTATGAGTTCTTTATGTTCAGTATGTTCTGTGTGTTCTATGAATTCTTTATATTCTGTGTGTTCTATGAGTTCTTTATGTTCTGTGTGTTCTATGAGTTCTTTATGTTCTGTGTGTTCAATGAGTTCTGTATGTTCTGTGTGTGTTGTACATGTTCTGTGTGTGTTCTATATGTTCTGTGTGTGTTCTATGAGTTCTGTATGTTCTGTATGTTCTGTGTGTGTTCGATATGTTCTGTGTGTGTTCTATATGTTCTGTATGTTCTGTGTGTTCTATGAGTTCTTTATGTTCTGTGTGTGTTCTATATGTTCTGTGTGTGTTCTATGAGTTCTTTATGTTCTGTGTGTTCAATGAGTTCTGTATGTTCTGTATGTGTTCTATATGTTCTGTGTGTGTTCTATATGTTCTGTATGTTCTGTGTGGTTTTTCTATGAGTTCTTTATGTTCTGTGTGTTCTCAGCAGTTCTTCCCAGTAGAACCAGTGGGACTGATGTTCCTCCAGTTGCCATGGTGACTTACCTCGGAGAACTCGAACGCTGCTTTATCCACAAACTCCTTCTCAGACCAAACCCTGGACCTCGGACCGATCTCCCTGTCGACCAATCAGAACACAGAAACACCGTCACCTGATGCAGGTAGCGTGATGACATCGCAGCAGGTGAGCCAGACAGTACCTGCTCTCCAGAGCTCCGACCACGATGGCTATCAGGTAGGACGGCATGGGAACCTGAGGACAGACAGGACAGTCACACCTGAGCTCAGGTGATGATGATGTCATAAAGAGAAGAAGAGGCTCCTCCTACCGGCTGCCTGAACCTATAGATGAGCCGGCTGCTGTCCTGAGGGTCCACCTCATGTCCGTCTCTCACTGCACTCATCACCACCACCAGGTCCTTAGGGACGGACACCTGGACAAAACACACAGCTCACCTGAGACACACCTGAGACACAGGTACAGACACACCTGACACTGAAATACAGGTACGCTATTTCTGATTAGGGTTTCAGATTTGTTGTGTTACCTGAGCAGGTGTGTGTTACCTGAACAGGTGAGTGTTACCTGAGCGTAGTAGGAGTGTTTGATGGACGGACTGTCCTGACAGGGAACCATACTCCTGCAGTGATGAGCCTGTAAGACAGAACACAGGGCTCAGGTCCATATTTGTGACTGACTGGTTCCACTGGTTTGTTCCACTGAAACAATCATTGTGATGAAACCAGTTAAAAGCAGAAGAAGAAGTGAAGCAAACGGTTTGTTACAAAAAGATTCTGTCAACTGAAGAACCACAAAATGCTCAAATCAGTGGAGGCAGAAGAACAGGAAGAGAACTCAGCTGATAGAGAACAATCTCAGAACTTTACTTATTAATAAAGTTACTCAGAGAGAAACCAGTCATAAACTCAACATCAGGAAATAACATTTAAAGTACATTAAAATAAATGTATAGATTTGACTGACTTTCAGTTTATTGATTAATATTGAGGTTTAATCAATGATTTTAGCTTCAGAAAACAACATGTTTGTTATTGTTTTACTGATAGTTTATATTAAAAACTAAAGGCAACAAAATTAAAACATCCAGAGAATCAATCAAGAAAAAATCTAAAAATCAAACTATTGATACGGTGGAACGTGAGCTAACTGACAGGTGAACTGCCAGGTGAGGCTGTTGATGATGTCACAGCTCACCTGACACTGGCTGAACAGGTACGGCTGTTTCTTGCCGGCGGTCTGCTCAGGTTTGAGCCACTGCAGCGCCGACGCTGACGGAGACGTCTCATAGTTCACCTCCACGATCACGTGCTGCCCTCTGATTAGTCCAGACAACAGACGCAGCGGTTAGGTTTGACATTAGGAACATTCAGGTGTTTGTGGACGGAGGCGGAGCTCACCTGGACAGGTCGAAGGGCAGCGTGATGTCCAGCGGCGTCCCCTTGAAGCTGTGTTTCTGGCCCAGGCTGAAGCGAGCCGGCTGCCCATTGGCTGACACCGACACGATCTTCAGGTCTTTGGTGTCCAACGTCTGACAAGGAAAAACACTTTTATTAATCCTGACATGAACGCCTCGCCTGCTGCCTCAGCTCTCCTGATAAACACCTGCACACCTGTCCTACCTGAGCAAAGTCCACACTAACGCAGCCCCAATAACCTCTGTTTGTCTTCTGCAGCAAACTCCATTCAGAAACATCTCAACTTAAACATCTGTTTATATGATGCACAAACACATTTTTACAGTTAATGTTAGAGTCAGGTTTTTCACAGGTGAGTTATACCTCAATGTTTCAGGTGCATTTCTGTGGAAATAAACTAATAAAATATTTGCAGAATGACAATAAATTTGTCCAAGATGCTTTAAAAATAATCCAAAATGACTCAAAATGTGTCTAAAATGACTTGAAAATGATCCAAAATAACGGAAATTTGTTCAGAATGACATGAAAATAGTCTAAAATGACTTGAAAATGATTCAAAATTGCAGAAAATTTGTCCAGAATTACATAAAAGTTGTTTGAAATGACAAAAATCTTCCCAAAATGACTCAAAAATTGTCCAAAATTACGTAAATCTGTTCAGAATGAACAAAAAATGATTTTAAAACGACTGAAAACTTGCAGATGACATGAAGGGGTTGGAAGCAGAGTGGTCTAACCCACAACCCAAATACAGCATTACAGTGGAATATTAGACCATTCTGGAAAACACTAAACTTTGAACCCATTTTTCTCAAAAACTACAGAAAGTGTGTCAGACCACCCTTCAAAATAGAACATATTCACCTTTTAGAGTCACAAATGTTCATTTAACTGTGGAAAATCAAGATTGTGATTAACTTTGCAGTTATAAATGGCAGCATCATCAGCAAAATATTTGTATTTTTTCAACGACTGGAGTGTTAGTTTGGGTTTTTAACGGTTTAGAATTGGTATATTGCCCAAGATTTTTCAAAAATTATCCAAAATTATTCAAAATGTGTCCAAAATGACTTGAAAATGATCCAGAATTACAGAAGATTTTCCAGAAATTATTTAAAATGATGAAAATTTGTTCAGAGTGACACGAAAATAGTCTAAAATGACTGGGAAATTATCCAAAATCAGTCAGAATTTGTTTAAAATGCTAAAAAAAATTATCCAGAATGACTGAAAATTGTTGCAGTGACACTAAATTTGTCTAAGGTTCACTTTTTAGAGTCATAAATGTTCATTTAACTGTGGAAAATCATGATTGTGATTCATTTTGCAGTTATAATCATCATCATCAGTGAAATATTGGATTTATTCATGGTTTGGAGTGCTAGTTTGGGTTTTTAATGGTTTACAGTTGGACTTTGTTGGGTGACTGAGCACAACTTTAAGATCTGTAAACAACATAACAACAAATAAGCCTTAGAAAGTGGGTCAGACCACTCTGCTTCCTAACCCTTAATGTCCAAGATGCTTCAAAACAGATCCAAAATTATTCAAAAATGATCTGAAAATGATCCCGATTTACAGAAATGTTTCCAGAAATGATCTAAAATGGCAAAAATGTGGTCAGAGTGGCACAAAAATAGTCTAAAATGCCTGGAAAATTATCCAAAATCAGTCAAAATATCTCTCAAATGATGAAAAATGATCCAAAATGACTTGAAAATGTCCCCCATAATTCACAAAAGTTGTCACAAATGACAAAAATCTTCCCCAAATGACTCAAAAAATATCGTTTGAACCCATTTTTCAAAATTTGTCAAAAACGACAGAAAGTGGGTCTGAACACTCTGCTTCCAAACCCTTATAGTCCAAAATGCTTGAAAAATGATCCAAGATTATTCCAGATGTGTCCAAAATGACCTGAAAATGATCCAAAATTATAGAAAACTTTCCAGAAATGATCTAAAATTATGGAAATTTGTTCAGAATGACATGAAAATAGTCTGAAAGGACTGGAAAATGATTCAAAATCTGTCCAAATTTGTCTAAAATAATTAAAAATTATCCAGAATGACTGAAAATTTGCACAAAAGTAAACCTGCTCAACCAGATAATGCCCATTACCAACACACCTGACAAAAACAAAACAGGCTGTGAGAACGAAGCTTACCTGGAAACACCTTCAGGAGTGAAAACGACCACTACACTGAGCAGAAAACTGTAAACTAATAGAAAATATATCTAAAAACTGCAATAAATTCAACAAGTTTGTGCAGAATTCAACATGTTTAGATGGAAGTTTTGTTCATGAAGCTGCAAAGTGAGTTGATGTGATCTCAGGTGAGCTCACCTGTCCAACCAGATCAGCTTGAAAAACAGGTTTAAGAGCCCCAAAAAAATCTATTCTGTGCACCAGAACCAACGACGCCAAATAAAACCAGAGAATAATTCAACATTAAAGCAACAAGCTTCTGTCTGCAGAAGGATTTTATTTTTAAAAGGTGACACTCAGCACTTGAGCTCACCTGATAAAACACCTGTATCAGCCTGAAGTCAAAGTTCAGCTCCACACAGTCCTGATAAATCCACTTATTACTAACGGACTTCACACCAGACTCCATTCAGAAATGGAGCAATTTAAGATTTCCTTCCGTAAACATGTTAATTATAAGAGGCAGCAGGAAAAGTTCTCTCAAAAACAGAGCTATTTAACATTTTCTGCCTAAAAAATATATAAATGTTAAATGTAAAAGCCTCAAATAATTAATTTACAAATACAACAGGATCAGTGTAAATCAGTTTAGAATTGTTTGATCAATTACTAAAATCAAATCTGGACTTTTAGCGAAGATTTCGTCAAATTAATGTAACTAATAACAGCAATTTAAAGTTCCCCTCATTAAACCATTTAAAGAGCTCATAGGGCCTCCGTTATGACATTTAAAATGTGTTTCGTGTGAGTGGACTCCTGAATGGACGGATATAAATGATTAATTTACTGTTTATTACAATAAATAGTTTGCTTTTCAAAGTAATAAATTCACGCCAAACTCCATTCAAAAATACAGCAATTTAAGGTCATTCTAAACAGACAAATCTCCCCAGATCTTAGTGAAAAAAAGTTACATTTTATTAAACACACACAAAAAGAAGTGGACCGAGCCGAATTATAGTTGTACATGTGAAGGATGAGGAAAAGTCCAAAAATACCACTGAAACCGGGTCCGTTCAGAACCGGACAGCGGCTCCGTTAAAAACTGCCGTTTTGCTGTAACTGCAGGCGGTTACTGTATTCTAACACAGACCAGACTCCGTTTAAAATCTGTTGGATTTTAGAGGAGGATTCATTCAACTAATCGAATTACTAAAGCTCAAAAACTTCAAGCCAAACTTAATCCAAAAACAGTTAAAATTAATTTTTCCATCTTGACAGAAGACTTAAAGATCTCGTGTGAGATTTTAAATGTGTTTCATGTCAGCGGAGAGACTCATTTAAATTGATTATGTGACACTTATTAGCAACTAATTCAACGTTTATTAAACTGAGGTGAAATTTTAATGATTGTCATATTTTAATAACGTGTTTTTGTGACGTTCGGCCTTCAAGTCAAAGTCCAAACACCATTAAATTCAGTCCGCTTGTCGCCGAACCAAACGCCATTGAAAAATACTGCAATTTAAAATGTGTTTCTGAATGGAAATACCCTCAGACCTCGGTGATAAAAGGTCAATTTTATTTAATGCGAAAAAGAAATGAAGAAGCGGACCGAGCCGAATTATTGTTCTACATGTGTGGGATGGGAGGAGTCCAATAGAACCGCTAGAACCAGGTCCGTTCAGAACCGGACAGCGGTTCCGTTAAAACTCCCACATAGCCGATGTAGTACTGCGCTGTAACACAGACCAGATTCCGTGTGGATTCTGGGGGATTTTAGCGGGACTTCCGGTTTGCTCGAGAGGCTAGCAGTCCCGGTACCGGAGCACCGGGTCCGGTAAACGTTACCAGAGCGGAAAACCGGTCCTCCAGAGCCTCTACGGTGAGCGCGACCCTCCCGCTGATCACGTGTCTGTCGAAGTCCACGCGCAGCAGCAGGTTCAGGTGTTTGGTGACGCAGCCGGTGAAGGAGCAGAAGGAGCAGGGGTCCGCCATGTCTGTCCGTCCGGGAGCAGCGACTCTCTGAAGGTTCCGAGCGAAGGACGGCCGCTTTTCTACCGGAGACAGGGCCGATAAAATGCCATTAAGCTACCGGTGACCCACCGGAACACGGGGAGTACACATCCGGTTGTCTCTTTTTCACAATAAGACACATTCAACCGGTCTTTTCACAATAAAACTCACAGTAATAACTGTTCCAAATTTTATCCAATAATAATAATAATAATAATAATAATAATAATAATAATAATAATAATAATAATAATAATAATAATAATAATAATAATAATAATAATAATAATTATGATGCTAAAAATACATTTTTGCTGACATTTTTGTAGAATTTATTTATTTTTCTTATTTTTATACAGGTGAAAAAAGATAATTTAATTAGTTCATTTTCACAGTTTTTGTCATTTCAATTTGAACTTTTTTTATCTTTATTGATTTGTCTCTTTATAATTTTAAAAAAAACAGCATTTTGATGTGTGTATTTGTCTTCATTTTAATTTATCTTTTTCATTTTTTTCAGTATTTTTGAACTAGCATTTTCTAAATCTGTTTATGTATGTTAAATTACTTTTGAATCTCATCACAGATTTTTTTCTTTTTCATATAGCTGCAATAGAGTGGCTGTATACAGGTGCTACACAGATATCATTATATTTTTGATTGTTTATAATTTTATATGTAATTATTTCCATAATTCAAAGTAAAGATTCGTTAACGATCAATAAAGACAAAAGTGGTCCGTGTGAATCTGAACACGTCTCTTTAATGTTTGTTAACACAATCTTTCAGACTTGAAACACCGCAGGATGCAGCTCACACAGAGTTTGGGTGGAACAGGTTCCTGTCATGTGACCCACTCAGGTCAGCTGATTGCTCACCTGGCTGCTGTTGGACAGGTGAGGCTGCTGGCAGTGTTCCCAGCTCACGGGTTTGATGTTAAAAGAACGTTCCCTTCTGACTCAGTTTCCACAGCGCAGCTTCGCCAAGTCACATCTGGAACCTGGACAGATGTGACCTAACCTGCAGTGGGCGTGGCCTCATCTGGTATGGGCGTGGCCTCGGCGATGCCGTGTTCTGTAACGGAGTCTGAAGGGGAACAACAGGAATGTAGTTCGACTCAGAGCAGCAGCTGTTTGAAGGTTCATTCATGACAAAACTGATGTTTCATAGCAAGAATAAACGGAAGAGAATCAGTGAAAGTCTCGTGTTGATGAGTTATTTATAATTTAGTACGTCGGTAACACGGTTAGCATATTTCTACACACATTTAAGTATCTTATTTTAAAAGTTAGAATCTTGTGCAGCCAGGTTATTTTATCCCTTTTGTTTGATTGATCACAAACATCTGGATCTTGTGCACAAATGTTCGTATCTTGTTAACATAAGTTTGCATCTTCTGCGTTCAGATGTTGTTCGTGAAAACATTCGTACGTTGTGTGCAACATTTGTGTTTTGTGCAGAAACGTTCCTCTCTTGTGCACAAGTCAGCATCTTATTTCAGGGTTTTTGTACATGTTGTTGTTAAATGGATCTAAAACTCTGTTCACACAGGACCAGAACCACCTGGAGACCTCATAGGATTTAGAAATGAACCCTCACATTTGGGTTTTTTACGATGCTTTAACTCTAAATAAACCAAGTCGGAGTTTTACTTGACTTTACTGACATTATCTATGACTATGTTGTTAACATGCTGCCACTTATTAACCATCCAGACAGTAAAATGTTTCTTACTGCATACTGCTAGGCATTTACCATCTAATGATCCTTTAAGATTTTTAACAGATTTGTTCTTTCTGTGAATCGGTCTTTGTGAATTTGCTAAAAATGCTTAAAAATTTCACTTTTAATCGCCAACCGACCTCCAAAACTCTGGAAAAAAGGCAAAAGAAAGGTAGAGCAGGTACTGGGTTTACGACGTCCTCAACCTACGGCATTTCGTGGTTACGTCGCCATCTCCCATAAATTTATTCAGAAAGCCTCGTTCCATCATTCCAAGGAACGGCGACATTAAAACAAATTTTATATGGGATTAGTTGATGAGTGGAGCGGATGAATACATCGTCACGTGGCGCTATACGAGGAAGACGGCTGTTTATATTTGGCGGTTGTACACCACCTTGGATTGTGCTACATTCGCGTTCTTTCATTTGTTTTTTTTGGAAACTTTTTGCCCTTCATTATGGCTCCCCAGTGTAAGTCTTCTGATGGCAGAGCTTCAGAAGACCACCGTGTTAGTGTAGGTGAGTGACATATGTACTTATGTACATATCTGAGTTCCGACTTACGGCGAAAATTGTGTTAGGTTGCGCCGTAGGAACAGAATTCCAACTTAATGGTACTTGTCCACCTGATCCGTCAGCTTCCTGCATCCCATTCATTGTCTATGTGAAAACAACATGTTGCATACTGGTTCCGTTGTGGTGCATCTCTCCGGAGCTCATTTGCATAAAGTAGACTCAAGTTCTGCTTTATGCAAATTCGATGCAGCATGTGGAAATCCGAAGCATCGCAAAACTTTTGTCAAACGTCTAAACTAGCAATTGATGAACTAAATTGAGGACAGATTCAGCTACTGAACAGGTTATTTCTCACCTCAAATGCTTTCAGAAATTCTTTTCTCTGAACTGTTTTTGTAATAAAAGAAAAAGTTTGTGACTGAGCCGCCATGTTGGTCCGACGCTTCTACCGGACTCGAGCTGATAGCGCTGTCATGTGACCATCTAGTGGCCCGCTAGTGACCGCCCACCAAGCAGGAGATATTCAGATTCGACGCGTTTACCTGTGAGAAAAATGTAATAGGTGGACACGTACCATAAGTCAAGACCCTACCGTGCTGAGAAAACAAAAAACGATGAAAAAAAACATTGACCAAGATGTCAGTTTGGGCGAACATTGTCACAGGACTTCTATGTTCAGTCAAATGTGGTCGAGAATTTGTGGTGGAAGTTTTAAACAAATTTTGGTCACAGAAGACTCAAAGATCTCAGCTGATCGTTACAAACTACCAGAGGTCAGCAGGTAAAACTGGTTCTGTGTGAAACCATCTGACTCCAGAGTGGATCGGTAGTTTTGTCATGGCTGAACGTCCACAGCTCGCCTGGTCGTCTGCTGGATTCTTGCTGAGGATCTAGAAAACACAGAAACTCTAGAAAACACTGAAGAAAACATTCAGGAGAAGCTTGTGACGCCTGCAAAGCAGCAGCCGAGTCCACAGTTTGACACGAGAAGACAGACTTCTGCAGGTTTTTTAAAATGTTTGAGGAGTTTCCGACACAGTCGTTGAAGTAGCACCATGTGACCCTGTAGGCGTGGCCGAGTCCTACAGCTTGACTGACAGGTGCCTGGTCCAATCAGAGAGTCTCCAGTCCGTAAAGAGTTCTGCGGTTGGTTTCTGGTCCGTGAACGATGTGTTGGCAGATCTTGGAGTCAGACTAAATATTTTCTATATATATTGTTTTCTATTCAACACCATATCCACTTTCATTTATACAATGTTTACTGCAATCATCTTCATTTAGATTCAAAAATATCTTTCAGAAATGCAAAACAAAAAAAACATGATGTTTCTCAGGATGTATTTTTTCTACTGTGCTTGGATGGACGGTGGATTCATGGCACTATGACGTTAATCACTCTTCGCTCACTCTTTACTCGATGTGGAACAACTCTTCACTGTTTATTTGAATAACTTTAACATCTTTTAGCAGCATGCTAAACATTAACTGGAACATCACGAATAGCTAAAGCCTCAAACTTAGTAGAACATGCTGAAGAAGAGCAGAGACGAACAAACCCCTCACATCACGTGGAACCAGATGTTCATGAGCAACCGACCTGTTGATGATGCCACAGAGGAACCGGCAGAGAGGAACCATCATCCAGCTGCACAACCAGAATGGGAAACTAAAAGCTGAGTCCAAATGTCCACGCATACTCAACACTGGCTACAACGGGATGATTCCCAGGAAGTACAGGAGTGTTTGTTTGTTTGTAGCTTCAGAATTAGACATGCGTAAGTTAGTATTCATCCAGTTAAGGAACGGTGATTGGACCACCAATGAAGACTACATAAAATCGAAAATTCTGGAATCAATCTCTTCTGGTTGAGGAAAGCAGTCATACTTGCTTTAGCTAATTATTTTGGGATTGGTTCTAAATGTGGCATTTTTAATAGATTAGTATCAGCACCAATCGAAGCCTGAACCTTTGTTAACATCTCCACATCACACAGCTGTCAGAAAGGGTGGTGGACACTTTAAATTCTCCCAACTGGAGGTGATTAAGCACCATAGAAGTCTTTGTCATGGTGTCCGTTGCTAGCTAAACTCCCACAATGTTCTGTGTGTGATGCCTCCTTTGGTCTCTACAGGATTAAACAGGAAGAGGCTCCACTCAGTGGAACAACCAGGTGCTACAGCTAAACTCAAAAATGACCAAAACAAATTTAGTGAGTTGTAGTTGTATTTTGTAGGGTAATGTTCATGTGAACAACCCGTCATTTCAGCTGCTTGTAAAATACAGTTTGGTTATTGAAGACAGTCATACTCTCAAAAGTCCTCTTAAGAAGCTACATGCAGTATTTTTCCTCATTGGTAAACTGTGGAATTAGGAAGCTCATCCTTAAGAACATGTCTAATTTTGATGCAAATGTTGAGTCTAGAAGTGTAAAATTTGGACAGTTGGATTCAGCCGCAGAAATTACTCCTAAATTCTGACCGAAACAATCCAAGTTTCCTAAACTGGACTCCAGACAAACTTTCAACAGCCTTTTTTTTTGTCTTTCTTTACCTTCACCCACAGATAGAATATACAACATGTCCTGTAAATAATAAACCCTTTGATTCAGGTCACAACTTGATCTTTTATCTGCTGCCACCATCAGTGCAAACTTAAGTTAACTGATGTTATTCACTTTTCTCTTGTGCATTAAACACTCCAGCCTATGGGGGGCGCTATGTGTGGAGGCGTTTATCTTTAGTTCCTGGTTGTGGTGAAGGACTAGTTTCCAGCTTTGCTCCTCACTCTTTGGTTGGTGTTACTCATCTACAGCGTTCTGCCCACAGACTGACGGATGCAACAAATCAGCGACGAAAAGCTTGATACCAAAGCGATGCATTAGCTGGAATTTTTTCTTTTTTTTAAAAAAAATTTGCCACCGATACATGAACACGCGAGCGAGCAGCTACGCTAAGCAACGTCTTCACGGAGAAACAAACTCCGGCTCAAAATCTACAGTGAGCTCAAACACAAGAGGATTACCACCATAGAACAGTAGTTTGGTCTTTTTTTTGGATCAAAATAAATGATTTAAAGTATACTTTGATATATAAGCAATAAAAAATAAGTAACATCTCAATACTCCAATAATAACTCTTACATTAATATTGTGCTCATTGGGTTTCTATCTCTTTACGTATATTTTATTAATTCTTGTAGATATTTAAATATATTATTTTGCCTGTTTTGTGTTCCCGTGCTGTAGGAACTGTACGGCACTTCCAGCTCTCGACAGTGCAAAGACCTCATCAATATGGTTGATGAACAGAGACCTGATCACCGTGGCTGATGGGAGTGTGGAAGGCAATAAGTGGTCAATGAGCAGATGGTATGAGGCTGACGGTTAGCACCACAGAAGGTCCAGAGGGACAATCCACTTCAGAACTTTAGGAGAGGCGATCAAATCCAGATGGTCCAGAACCACCATCCACTTGAAAGGCTGAGAGCAACCATCTACTTCAGGACGTCTGGAAGGCCGATCCACCTGAAGGCCAGGAGGGATGATGCACTCCGGACTTTAGAGAATTTCCATTCATTCCAGGAGTCTAGGATAGATGATCCACTCTGCAACTCCTGGAGGGACCATCCACTTGAGAAGGCCCGAAAGGTTCAACTTTCTCCAAAAGTCCAAGATGAATGACAAAACTCCAGATGGCCATGATGGACCATCAGCATCAGAACACCAGGATAGATGATCTACTCCAAAACTCACAGAGAGACCATCTTCTCCAGAAGGCCAGGAATCTTCAATTTGGTGAGCCACTCCAGAAGTTAGAGAAGGTCCATTAACTCCGAAAGTCTAGGACAGATGATCCACTCTAGAACTCCTAGAGAGACCATCGACAGGAGAAGGCCAAGAACATTCAATTTGACGATCCACTCCAGACGTTAAGAAGGTCCATTGCTTCAAAACTCCCAGACAGATAATCCACTTCAGAAGTCTAAGAAGGTCCAATCACTTCAGGAATCAAGGACAGATGATCCATCCTAGAACTCCTGGAGGGACTATCCACTCCAGAAAGTCAGGAAAGTTTGATTTTTTTCCAAAAGTCCAAGGGGGATGACATGACTCCGGACAGCCAGGATGTAACATCAACTTCAGAACTCCGGGATAGATGATCCACTCCAGAACTCTTGGAGGTTCTGTTCCTTCCAGTAGGCCAGGAATCTTCAATTGTCTCTAGAAGTCCAAAAGGGACGATACACTCCAGACATTTAAGAGGGTCCATTCACTCCAGAACTCCAGGACAGACAGTCCACTCCAAGACTCCAGCAGAGGCCATCCACTCCAGAAGGCCAGGAACATTCAATTCAATGATGGACTCCACATGTTAAAAAGGTCCATTCACTCCAGATCTCCAGGACAGATGATCCACTCCAAAACTTAAGAAGGTCCATTCACTCCAGAAGTCCAGGAGGGATCAACCACACCAGAAGGCCAGTAACATTCTATTTTCTCTAGAAGTCCAAAAAGGGACGATTCACTCCAGATGTTTAAGGAAATCCATTCACTCCGGAACTGTAGGACAGATGATCCACTGTAGAACTGTAGCAGAGGCCATCCACTCCAGACAGCCAGCTAGATTTATCTTTCTTCAAAAGTCCAAGAGGGATGACTAAGCTCTAGAAGACCAGGTGGTCTACAAGATTTAGAACTCTCAGAAGGGTAATCCATTCTAGAAGGTCAGGAGAGACCATCTACACCAGAACTTCAGGGGAGAAGAGTACCTCCTGAGGGAAGGTCTAGGGCAACCATCTACTCCAGAAGGTCTGGAAAGCCAGGAGGGATGGTGTGCTTCAGAAATTCAAAAAAAGAACCAACCCAGGAAGTTCAGAAGGTTCATTACTCTAGAACTCTGGAAAAGATGACCCACTCCTGAACTCCCAGAGACACCATCCACTCCAGAAGGCCAGGAACATTTGATTTTCTCTAAAAGTCCAAAAGGGACGATCCACTCCAGAGGTTTAAGAAGATCCATTCACTCCAGAACTCCAGGACAGATGATCCACCCTAGAACTCCAGGAGGGAACATCCACTGCAGGAGCTCAGGAATGAATCGCTGCTCCAGATGATCAAAAGGGATGACTCAGTCGAGAAGTTCAGGAAGAATGATCATTGAATGATACACTCCAGGAAGCACTTCAGTGGAAATGTGAGTCAAACTTATGTCCAATGAAACACTGAGTTGGGGGGGTGATGGATCGACAAACAGAAAGACGGGACCCTGTAAAGTACCGGAGGTCTTCAGGAGACACTGTCCTTGTTTTCAGACATGAATCGTGGTTCAGAGTTATTTTGGGCTTAGCGGCACAGAGACAGTCTAGAGTGTACATTAGTTAGTTCTAGGGTTTTAATCCAGTCTTTGCAGGCTCTGAGTGGTTTAAAAGGTTTGAAACCAGCTGAGTCCTGATCCAAAGAGGTTCAAACCAGTCTAAGGGTAGCTGGTCACTGCAGCCTGTTTCTGGGCCAGACGTCGCAGCTCCTCCCTGATAGCCTTTATAAGGGAGGCGGAGGTGTGGGCGGACGGCGAGGCATCATCCGGCGGATACTCGGGAGTCGGTGAGGTCAGGAGGAGAGGTGGAGCTGACGGATCCCGCAACGAGGAGCTGGGCATCTGGAAAACTGAGGAAGAGGAGAACTCAGGAAAGGACAGCACCTGTGGGGAGAAGAGAGACAGAGAGTGAGGAAGGTAAGGAAGCCACAACCAGAAAATCAAGAGCATCTATTTATTCATCAGCATCCAAAGACGACCAGTTTTAACAAGTTTCTAGTCATTTTGGAGAGGTTATTTTGGACCATTTTTATGTCATTTTTGACCAGTTTTGAGTCAACATAACAATGTGTGTCCTCATGTCTCCTGATGATGCACTGCCCTTCTACCAGTTGAAAATGTTTTAGTCCAGCCATGACCAGAAGACTCGCCACAGACACTCTGGATGTCTGACAATGTGATTCTATCTCCCAAAATTTCCCTTAACTTCAATGGGTACTTCAGCCGAAGAAGCATCATGTTCCTACTGTCCTGTAGTCGTATCTCAGTAGTAGAAATGGCATTTGTTAGAACAACAAATATTTATTCCCCAATTTTGAAAATAATGTAAAGAATCTAATAAAATACTACATTTATATTTTTGTTCAGCATATTTTGTTTGACTTTATGACTCACGCTTTCTCTGCTGGCTCCCGGTCTGGACAGGTCCTGGTCTGAGTGCTGCTGGTTCCAGCTGGAGCCGGTGGGCCCAGACATGCTGCGACCCACCCCAGGATACGCACCAATCTGACTGGACAGGCCCACCTGGGTCAGGTGGTGGAGCTGTGCACCTGGAGGTCAATGAATTCAGTCAGTAAATGCAATAAACACAACAAATGTTTGCCACCATGTGGTAGAGGGTCTGTGGGTTTAAAATGTGTTGGGGATGGATGGGTTGTAAAGTTTCATGACTTTTAAACATCAACAGTGTGTGTGAATATGTCACAGTATGACTGTACCTGTGCTCCCCCCTACAGGTCGTGGTCTGGAGGAGGAGGGAGGGTCCTCGTACTGCCCTCTGCTGGAGTAAACTGAATCCTGCAGCTGGTCTCCAGTAGAAACATACACTCCAGAGCTCAGGCCCTGCCTGGATGAAACATGCAGAGAATCAGTGCTGGTTCAGGTCCTGGACCTGGTTTTAAATGTGCTGACACTGACCTCTGCAGCAGACCCTGGACCAATGAGGGCGACATCCCCAGCTCCGCATATCTCTGCATGAAAAACAGAAAGACCAGGACATGAACACTGAGCATGGATGATGACAGAATTATTCTGTAGCTTCAGCTGCAGACCGACACACTCACTGCAGAAAAGGGGCTGTGAGAGGGGGCTGCTGGGTAAGAGCCCCACTGCCGGCCCGGGGGCCTGGCCTGAGGGGAAGGGCTGGGCAGGGCAGGGCTTACCCCGCTCACCCCGGTGCTGCCCTGTGAGGACGGCGATACCAGGGCGAAGGCGTCGTCCAGGAGAGAGCGCATCTGCTGCCGAGCCTCTTCAATGGAGGGCTGGGGGGGCATGTAGGGGGGAGGGGCTGGGGCGGGGTCAAACACCTCATCAGTGGGGGAGGGGCTGCCATGGTCGGGGGGCAGGTCGGGGTCCGACTGCAAGAGATCAGACAGAATCTTAGCGTGCTGGGGTTTACCACAACGACGTTACCGTTTGATGGTTAAAGTCCGGTCGTATCACCATGTAGGCCACGTTGTTGAATCCTGGGTACTTTCTGTAGGTGGCGCTCTGGTCCGTCAGCAGCCGGTCTCGGTCTGTATCAGGAAGACTTCCAGGTCCTGGTTGAGCCCGCCGACCCCGAGGAGAGCACCTCCCTCTGGACAAAGAAGCACAAAGACAGTAAGACTCCAACAAATAAAATGCTTCAAGTCTTTGTAGTAAAAATGCTGGATGTGATGTTGGAGGGTCAATCAATATCAATCAATAATCAGCTGAAAAGGCTCCAGTAAATGTTTATACACCATGCTGATGAAGCCATTCTTTAACCACAGCAATCATCATTCACCACACAATTAGCTACATTAGCATTTGGGCTTCAGGATGCTGTACTGGTAGAGTTGTGCTCATTCTCAATTAATGAGTACTAGCAGGAACCCATTAACCTTCACAGAAGTCTTTGTCATGGTGCCTGTTGCTAGCTAAACCCTACAACGCTCTCCGCTTGCCAACGTGATCTACCTGTAGTCCGATTTTTTAAAATCTCAACCACAACAATCTCCAAGCAACAACCTGCATAGTGAAAATGTAAAGTTTTGATTGCGCAGTAAGGGAACCCTGCTAGACTCTTCTGTGAATGATTCATCTTAAAGACAGTTCTCATCATCGTGCATGCAGATGTTCCACCAAAACAATTCCCTTGTCACTATCTTGCTAAGACACCATACCTTAGCACTGCCCAGGATGATTGGAGATGATTGGATGACTGGGTTAAAGAAATAAAAACAAGCCAGAGAGATGTCCCCCTGTAGCTAACTGACGAGGTGCAGTCAGACCATTCTACAATGCAATGGGTCAACACTAGAGAATGGTCTGACTATACAAGTCTACCACTCGGGTAAAGTCTCACCTTTTCCTGGAGTCGGTGGGGGTGGGCGAGGGGGCGTCGGCTTGCAGGATGCAGTCCATGTGGTCATGGGCAGAGCTATAGAGTCGCTGTGCCACCTCGCTTTGGACCGGTCCATCTCCAAACGCATCCATGATGTCGTCCATGGAGGGGAACTCGCACTGGCCCCGCCGCTTGGCTCGCTGTCGCAGTTTGTTCCTGTGATGCTCGATCTCTGACTTGTGCCGCAGCGCCACCTGCAGGAGAACCGGCAAGAATACAAGTCAGATTTATTCGTGAAGCGTTTTTAGAAACTGCTGGTTAACCCTCTGAACCCCAAGAAGTTTCTGGACGTTGAACGACAGAAATCTAAGACATGAGCTGAATTTCTTTAGGATAATTTTGGCTGTTTGTGGTCAGTTTGTGCCTCGTTTTTCTTGTTTTCTGTCTGGTGTTAGTTGCTTAATGTCTCTTTAGGACACTTTTATCTCTGTGATTGTTTTGTCTCATTTTTGTGCCTCATTTCTCTTGTGGATTTTCTCTTTTTTTGTGTCATTTCATGTCTCTTTTAGGTTGTTTTATCTCCACAAAACCTGAAATAAACACATCCAACACTGTAGAAAGGTGTTACCAATTGTGGAAAAAATGGTCTCTACAAACCACAGATATTTTAGTACTTACATCTTTAATTTTTTTGTCTGTTCAAACACTACATGCAGTTCAGCCCAAAAGTCCCTGAACAGACTGTTGGTTGGAGCTTTAACACCATCTGTTTAATGCAAAAGCTTTATTTTGAATTGAATGAGACATGGATTTGTTGGATCATTTTTCCATCAGAAGTACCTGTCACACGATTAGTTCAAGGACTGATGAGTTGAAAATGAAAATCCAACGATTCTTTCTGTTTTTACAGCTTCTGATAAATGGTATGATTATGGAGATTCAAAGGTTTTCAAGGGGAGTGTTTGGTTGGTGTCATCGTCCCACCTCGGTGTTGACCTTCTCGGTCAGCGAGGGGCTCGGCTGCAGAGAGGGGTGTAGCGGCGGTGGACTGGGTCGCGGCTGCATGGCAATGAGCTGCACCTTGTTGGCCTGATGACGGGTGCCATCGGAGGAACCACGGGACAGACGGTCGACATGGTCAAAGATGGAGGACGAGGACAGGAGTTCGTCTGGACCGCTACCAGCTGGACCGGCTGGAGGAGGAGAGGTCAGAGGTCAAAAAGGGTTGGCAGTCAAACTGTAGGTGTTAGCCTGCCTTTAGCCACTCATTTTAAGCTGCTTTCTCCGCTCGTTCACTAGCTTCAGCTTGTATTTTCAAAATCCCCTTCACCACAGTAAACCTAAAGTTTCTACCAGGTTTTGGATCATGCAGTAGATTTGTGTTGTAGTTTTCTTTGGCAGTTTGACAGTTTTTACCTTCCTGCATGCAAATGTTCCACTAAAACACTTCTTCCGTCATTATTCAGAACATGATTTGTGCATTTTGTGTCTCTTTTTGTCATTTTGTGTCTTGTTTTTGTCTTTTTATGTCGTTTCCATCATCCAACAGTGTTCCTACAGAATGTGTAGAGCAAAGCTATGTCCTCTCTTCTATTTTCCATCTCTTCATCCCATTGTCAGCCTTGATTGAACGTCTCCCTCCAGCTCATATTATCAGGATCAGACTAATTCTTTGGACTGTTTTCCATCAGTCAGTTTGTCCTCTTGGTCAGCAGTAACAGCTAGCTGAATATCTAGCTTCTGCTGCCGTCGGTGTAAACGTACCCATCTTGTTCCTCCCTTCAGGTTCGAAGGCGTTAAACAGAAAAGATAAATGGGGTTTAATATTGTTAATATAATAACATTTCATGTTGCTATCACAAACAGTGTCTGACCATTTTTGGACGTCTTTCTGTGCTGTTTCGCGTCACTGGGCGTGGCCACAGGTCTGGTGCTCTCTTCCGCCGACTCCCTGCCGCTGGATTGGTCGCTTCCTAACGAGTCGCGGTCTGACGGGCTGAGCCTGATGAGAGACATGACAGGTGAGTTAGTTTATTATTCTAACCATCCTGAACCCTGTTTAAACCTTCTGCTGCCTGATTTGTTCACATGATGTTCAGTTTAATCTCGTAAATACAGAATTCAGGAGCATTTTTGTGTTTTCAGTTAAGTTGGTGTCTCTATGTTGACATGCATCAGCTGAGGAGTCCAGAACATTTCACCAAATCAGACAAAGAAAGAAATGTTTTTTTTTATCAGTTTGCCATGAACCTAATCCCAAACGTTCGTTTACCTGTCTGCTGAGGACGTGATTTAAGCCACAAATTCTGTTTTATTCATCAGTAGGTCTCAGGTTTTCTTAAACACATTAACTCTGGTTGGAGGTCATTAACCTCCAGAGAAGTCTTTGTCATGGTGCCCATTGCTGCTAAACTCCCACAATGCTCTCTGCTTTAACATGAACTGTAGTCTGAGCTACGTTGGTTTTGTCAAGACTAGTTACAATTTTAGACATTTCTGCAAGTGAACAACAACCTTCAGACATTTTTAGAAAGTAGCTTTTGATGACCAAGGTGTGTTTGTTTGGACATTTTGAGAAATTTGGGACAGTTTTACATTTGTTTTGGGAAAATTCCAACACTTTAGAAAGTCAGGACATTTTCTGAACATTTAACAGGAAGGTAAAGTCATGTAAAATCATCCTGACCTTCCCCTGCGGCGGCTCGACCGGGCCACCTTGGTGGACGACCCTTTGGACTTTGGGGTGTTGAGATCTCCGGCGTCAGAGGGCGTGGCCTCTTTGACGGGTGCAGGTAGGGGGCCAGGCTCCTGGATCACCATGATGTCGTCTTTGCTGTGCTGCCCCAGGTGAAGCTTGGCGAAGTCGAAGCCTTTGACGCTGGGAGCCTGAAGCTGAAAGAAGACAGACATTTGAGCCGGCAGGTTGGTTTCATACCTGATAGGTGAGGTGAACCCGTCTCCTGATGACCTCTGACCTTCTGCCGCTGCTGGATGGTGTTGATGGCGTCCGGCTGGAACTCGAGCTTCTCGGAGCCGCACAGCTTCCAGTAGAGGATGATGATGATGAAGACGGCCAGCAGGACGGGGACGACCACGCCGACGATCAGCCAGATGCTGCTGCTCTGGGTCTCCGCCGGGGGGACGGAAAGAGTCTCCACAGCTGGACAGGTGAGGACAGGTGAGACGTGTTGACACTATCCAACTTGAAATTATATTCATCAGCTTTAGGTGTGTTTGTTTGATTGGCCAGATGGGTTTTATTGGATTAAATTGATGGTGGATGTTCAACAGTTTAAGTGACTGTTGGAGCCATTTTTTCACTAAATGAAGCAGTTTGAATTCAGGAAGCTGGATGTAGAGAAAGGGCGGTAATCATGACAGTGTTTTGTTTTTATGTTGTTTTCATGGAAGTTATTAATGGATGTCTAATCCTTGAACTCTAAAACAAACCACTGGGTTTTATAGGCATGTTTTTTTTAAAATAAATCACCAAAATGCCGCCATTTATCAGCCAAACACTAAAAAGATTTTCAACTTTATGATGGTCTTTGAACATTTTCGGTTTGGAAAGGAATCAAATCCAAGGAAAAAAGTTGGGATATTTCATCAAAGTCACTTTATTCTGTGTCTTTTTGAATTTAAAAAAAATATATCTGTTTGCTTCAAACGGATTCTGTAAAAGAGAAAAATTCTGCACTCCTCGCCATGTGACCAACAGGTACCTGGTAAAAACTCAGAGGTTTAGGATGAGCTGCAGGCAGTGTTTCCACAGTATGAAGAGGAGAAAGTTGTTGGGAGATACGTGCAGCATGGTGAAACATCTGTCTACAGCTGGCGTTATATAAATAAACTGAACTGGAGTCAGTTTCCATGCAGCCTCTCAGCCAATCACCTTCTAACTCCTGTATGTACATTTCATAGACCATCTCCACTGCAGTTCTGATGAAGGTCAACAGGTGGAAATGTTAGCATGTTAGCATGTTTTCTACGTTGTCCGTTTGGTCTGATTCTTCCCTTTTCCTTCATCCATTCAGTGTCTAAACCACAGACATCCTGGTCCTGGACCGATCGGTTCTGACTCACGTTGGGCCAGCGGTCTCTGGACTCGGTGTCCAAGGACGATGGCGGCTCTCTGCAGGTCCAGGCGGTTCAGGGTGGCGGCGGTCACCTCGGCCGGGATCCTCTCTCCATCTGGACCCTCCATGAAGTAAAACACCTCCAGGGGACGCTCTGCTCCGGACAACCGGGACACCCGGACCACCTGAGAACAACAGGTGAGGCTCAGTCACAAATTCTGGTCTTTAATGTTTGGTTTGGTTTGGTTTTGAACACACAGGAGATGCATGAAGAGCTCAGATACACAAAGTTAACCTGCACTGTATGATGTATGTACCTGTATGTGTGTGTATACCTGTATGATGTGTTTATATACCTGTATGATGTGTTTATACCTTCATCTGTATGATGTGTGTGTACCTGTATGTGTGTGCACCTGTATGATGCGTTTATATACCTGTGTGATGTGTTTATACCTTCACCTGTATGATGTGTGTGTATACCTGTATGATGTGTGTGTATACCTGTATGATGTGTGTGTACCTGTATGATTTGTGTGTACCTGTATGATGTGTGTATACCTTCACCTGTATGATGTGTGTGTAGATCTGTATGATGTATGTATGTACCTGTATGATGTATGTGTACCTGTATGATGCGTTTCTATACCTGTGTGATGTGTTTATACCTTCACCTGTATGATGTGTGTGTATACCTGTATGATGTGTGTGTATACCTGTATGATGTGTGTGTACCTGTATGATTTGTGTGTACCTGTATGATGTGTGTATACCTTCACCTGTATGATGTGTGTGTAGACCTGTATGATGTATGTACCTGTATGATGTGTGTGTATACCTTTATGATGCGTTTTTATACCTGTATGTGTGTATACCTTCAGCTGTATGATGTGTGTACACCTGTATGATGTGCGTGTATACCTGTGTTGTGTATATACCTGTGTGTATAGACCTGTCTTGTGTTTACACCTGTATTGTATACACCTGTGTTGTGTAGATGCCTGCAGATTATTTACACCTCTATGATGTTTGTATATATCTCTGTTTTCTGAACATCTGTGTTGTGTATACACTTGTATGTGTGTGTACGTACCTGTATGGTCGTGTATATACCTGTATGGTCATGTGTACACCTGTATGGTCGTATGTACACCTGTATGGTCGTGTGTACACCTGTATGGTCATGTGTACACCTGTATGGTTGTGTACATACCTGCAGACTGTTGTTGCCCACTGACGTGGCCCTCCTCCAGCGCCTCCTGCTGGTCTCCTGCAGTCCTTCCTCAAGCAGCAGAGCCAGACGTCTCTCCAGTCGAGCTTTGAAGCTTCTCTCAGCCACCAGCTGCTCCTGGACTCCCAGCAGCACTGAAACCACACAGACTGGAATTCACTGGGTTCTCTGGTGGAACGTCAGTTTTCTACCACAGAACCCCTTAAATCTGACACACAGGTGTAGAGTCCAGGTGGTTGGTTGTTACCTGTTCGGACCCAGGTGGATCTCAGGTGGTGACTCGTGTTCAGCTCAGGGTAATGAAACGCTGTTAACACAAATCACACGTTAACAACACGGTTAATAAAAATAATCAATTAAGACAAAACATTTGACATGTTTCAGTCTTTGTTAAAAGTTTGTTAAATATGTTTTTTGTCAAGATCTTTGCTTTTGTTCATAGTTTGTTTACTGCTTTTTTAAACCAGATTTCCTCTTGTGTCACTTGTGTTTTTATTTCTGCCTTTTGTCTGTTTTTCCCTCTTTTGCTCTCACTGGTTTCACCACTAAACCCTCTGTGAATATGTTAATATATCATTCATTATATATAGCTCATCTTGTTGTCTTTGAGTTTCCAGTTTGTCCTAAATTTTTGTTAAATGAGGTTTAACATGGAATTATTGTAAATGTGTTTTCATATGTTTGTTAAATGTTTGTTAAAGGTTGTAAATGCATTCTAAATATGTGTCTGTGTCGTACGTTCTGCAATCTGCAGGGCAGGAAATCCAACGTAGAAGCTGAACTCCACCAGGGTGAGCTTCCTCAGGTGTTCGCTGACCTCCGACCCCGGCAGGTAGTCCCGCCCATCACGCACTGCAAACGTGATGTCAACAGGAACCTTCTGCTCCGCCGCTGGCCGGGCCAAGCCCATAGTGATGTTCAACAGCTGTGAGACGCAAGAAGACAGAAGTGAAAGTGAAGTCAGACAGGTAAGACTCCCCTGTACAGACTCACCTGTACAGACTCACTTGTACAGTAAGACTCACCTGTACAGTCAGACTCACCTGTATGGTGACATTTCCCACCTCGTGCGCTCTCCTCCGTGTCTCGGCGTACGCCAGCGTCAGGCCCCTCTCCACCCGTTCGCTGAAGTTGCAGACCCGGACGTCGATGTGGGCGGGGACAAACTGCAGCACCGAGTGGATCTGGTACCTGAGGTCAGGTACAGTGTAGAGCGGCGACACGGTGGGAACCGGACCAGAGCTGCGCGGTGGCCGGCGGAGGGCGTTGATGACGGACATAGCGGTGAAGATCAACGGTCCCGACACAACGCGAAAAGCAAAACTGGACGGAGTTCTGAGGAACTAAAGAGAAACAGGAGACGGACAGCTGTCAATCATCATCGGTTCATTTATTATAATAACAGGAAGTTAAGGTTTGTGACCTGATGGAGCAGCAGTGGAGGTGAGATGTTCGTACCTGAAGCTCCACCGAATGGTTGAATTCTCTCTTCAGAAGATCTCTGACCTGACTGAAACCAGCCGACGACCCTTTGGAGCTCACTGTAGAACACAAACACAAATACATCAGAAACGCTGGTGAAACATCAGCAGAAGACTGTATTTTAGTAGAAATATGGATCCATCCATAGATAAACACTTATAGGAACTTTATGGAGACACAATAACACCAACACTTGAAAAGTTTGCACTTTTTGACATTTTTAAGTGCATACAATTACTCATTATTGTAATTTTTAGATTATTTAGAGTGGTTTGGACCAAATTTTGGGTAATTTTAGACAGATTTTAAGTCCAAATAGGAAAACAAACTAGTACTCAATCTTACTTTGGTCAAATTTTGAGTCATTTTGGACAAGTTTAAAGACAGAAATGCTAAAAACTGGAACCCTGTCTGGTCAAAATTTCCACACATCAGATTCTTCTGATGTTAGAGCCTCATCAGTTTGTGAAATGTGGACCAAAGACTGGATTTTAGAAGAAATATGGATCCATCCATAGATAAACACTGACAGGAACTTTATGGAGACACGAGACCAGCCTGGATTAAAAATTTTGCACTTTTTCCATTTTCAAGAGCCAATAATTAAAACCGTGTCCTCGCTTTGATCCATTCAATCATTTAGATCTGCTCCAAACTACTCCGTCTCTGTCGTCACTACATTTCATCAATCTGTGGGAGTTTTATTTCTGGAGACACTGAACCATTAACATGGCTTCTCAGGACTACAAACATGAAATTCTTTAAGTACTTAGCAGAACGAGGCGGTGGAGCAACAACCTGACCCACCTGCAGGTGCTGTCATGTGACCCTTACCTACTCGGACCAGGTACATCTCCGGCTTGGTGACGTTGCACAGGTACTGCCTGGTGGGCGGGGTCTGGGCCACTCTGGGCGTGGTCACTGGGGGGGCTCTGGTCAGGCTGATGGCGGTGATCTGGGTGGTGGTGGTGATGGCGGTGGTCGCCTTGGTGGTGGTGGTGATCCTGGAGGGCGGAGCCTTCGCTGGCTTCTCCATGACAACCGAAGGCCTCTCCGGTCGGTCAAGGCGGGTGGGCGGTCCCAGCGGTGGAGGGGGAGGCACCCGGCCGGTGGTGTTGGACGGAGGGTATCGACCCGGCGCTGGGGCTCGGTCTTTGGGTCTCGGAGCAGGCGGTGGAGGAGGGGTGGATGGAGCTCTGGGGGTGGTTGATGGAGCCTCACCTGGGAGGGTGGGTGAGAGGGTGAGGGGAGGCGTGGGACCTGATGGGGGACGTTTGGGTTCCAGTATCGGAGGAGGACCAGGGCTCAGGGATGGGGTCGGAGGAGGATGGTGGGTTAGGGTGGTTGTTGGACTGATGGGGGGTTTGGTGTCGGTCCGGTTCAACCGATTCAGGTCCTTCTCCCTCTCCCTCTCCCTCTCCCGGGCCAGCAGGTTGGTGTAATACTCCAGACTGTTCATGTCCGGCAGCAGCAGCTCCGTCGGCTCCAGCGGCATCATGTCCTCCAGGTCGTACTCCTCCTCCCAGGTGGGGAAGACATCCGGGTGGGCGGGCCGAGTGTGCAGGGGGATGCCGGGGGTGGAGGAGGAGGGCGAGAGGGGCAGGCGGGAGGAGAGGGGGAGGGTGGGCCTGGTGGGAAAGGCGGTGTCGTAGGAGACCCAATCCCCCTCGGCGTCCTTGTCGTAAGGGTGGCTGGGCAGCGGCGTGGCCAGGGCCAGCTCCTCGCCGTCGGGCACCATGAAGGACAACGTCTCCAGGTAGTCGCCGGAGCCCCAGGCCTCCTCCAGGGAGGGGCCCTGCTCCCACGGGGGAGGAGGGGTGAGGGTGGGCTGGCTGTGGGGGGGAAGGGGAGGCGGCAGGCTCGGCGACAGGAGGTCCGGGGGCCTCAGCAGGAGGTGGATCCCCTGAGCGCCGGAATCCAAGTCCTCCGCTGAGCTGGCACCGCCGCCATTACCGTGGTAACCAGAGTCTGAGGGCTGGATAGGGGAGGGAGGTCTGGGAGGGGAGGATGATGGTGATGATGATGGCTCTGACGAAAGCTCAGCTGTCTTGTTGAAGTCAAACACACCTGCAGGACAGAAGGACAGAATTCAGGTTATGTCTTCCCAGAACACCCTGAAGAACCTGAAAACACCTGAAGATCCCCAAAACACCTGAAGATCCTGATTATACCCCAAGATCTTGATGGCACCTGATGACCCTAATTATACCTGAGAACCCCAATCATACCAGAGGTTCTTGACCAAATTTGAAGATCCTGATTAAATTTGACGACCATGAAAACACCTGAGGATCCTGAACAAACCAGATGAACTCAGAAGGCATCCAAGGACCTCAAATACACCAGAAGGTCCCGAATACACCTCAGGATCTTAAATATACCTGGCGACCCAAAGTACATCTTGGGGACCCTGAGCATGCCTGTGAACCTCGACCAAATGTAGGAACCCCAAACAGACCTGAGGATTCTCAATGTAACTGAGTATCCTGACAACATGTGAAAGTCCTAAATACACCTGAGGAGCCTGTTCAGATCTGAGGACCTTTGACTCTGTTTCCAGTGTTTATGCTAAGCTGTGCTAACCAGCTGTGTGGAATCATCTGGTTTAGATTGTTGGACTGATCTCTAACCAGTCCCTCATAGAATTCGCGATGTTGCGATTGTGACAATCAATGCAAATTCAATCAATCTCTGTGAATTCTGCAGGACTTTGCAATTTTGTCCAATCACTGCAACTTTTCCGCAATATTGGCCCTCCTCCCGTGAGTTCCACCAATCATAGCAGTCCAAACATAATGCACGTACGTCACCGGATTCACTTCCTGTTTGTAGTCTGAAGATGCAGACATGTCTCATTCTAATGTCTCTCATTTACCAACAGAAATTTCTGCTGAAGACCGTAAAAACAATTCCCTGATGTTCTTCACCAAAGCGTAACTAGACTATTTTACACCTGTGCAATATTGTGGTGGAAAACAAACGGAAACCATCGACTGACAAACACTTTTCTACCATGAAACATGTCAGGAGAATGTCTGAAAGGAGCGGAAACAGACCAGACAGATCATCGTGATGGAAGCTGTCGATCCAGACCAGTACTACACCTCTACCAGACCAGTACTAGACCAGTACTAGACCAGTACCAGACCTCTACCAGACAGATCATCATGATGGAAGCTGTTGATCCAGACCTCTACCAGACCAGTACTAGACCTCTACCAGACCAGTACCAGACCTCTACCAGACCAGTACCAGACCTCTACCAGACCTCTACCAGACTAGTACCAGACCTCTACCAGACCAGTACAAGTCAAGTACCAGTCCAGTACCAGACCTCTACCAGACAGATCATCATGATGGAAGCTGTTGATCCAGACCTCTACCAGACCAGTACTAGACCTCTACCAGACCAGTACCAGACCTCTACCAGACCAGTACCAGACCTCTACCAGACCTCTACCAGACTAGTACCAGACCTCTACCAGACCAGTACAAGTCAAGTACCAGTCCAGTACCAGACCTCTACCAGACCTCTACCAGACCAGTACCAGTCCAGTACCAGTCCAGTACCAGACCAGTACCAGACCGCTACCAGACCGCTCCTAGACCTCTGTCAGACCTCTACCAGACCAGTACCAGTCCAGTACCAGACCAGTACCAGACCGCTCCTAGACCTCTGTCAGACCTCTACCAGACCAGTACCAGACCAGTACCAGTATAAACCACCGTGATAGAAGCTGTTGCATCCAGATCTGTTGCTGAAACAATGAAGGGAAGTTAGACTCATTAACTAACATGACGAGCCGTCAGCGTGTGTGTGTGTGTGAACACGTGTGTGCCAGGAAGTGAAATTAACTTTTTAAGACACTGACAGATATGTCCAGATATGATTCCTTCAATAGTAAATGATCATTTAGTGCCTTAAATCTACCAGCCACTTCCTGTTAAACCAGTATCTGGCTGCTGCTAGTTTCTCACCGTGGTGTACCAGCTGGTGGAAATGGGTTGGAGTGTTAAAGAATTAGTTTAAGAAGTATTTTCAGTTAAAATGTTGAAACATATTCAGTTTCATCGCAACAAATATGCTCAAAACATCGCTTTTTTTTTTTTTTTTTTTTTTTTTAAGAATAGCTGCCGCGAATTCAGGCATTTTAGGCCACAACAATCTAGAAAAACACCCACAAAATCCTGGAGGCACTGAATATCTGACTGATAATTACCAGATTAATGACAGTTAAAGAAGAAGAAATCCTGTTGTTAATGACATTGATGTGCAAATGCAGGTTTCCTGCACACGTCTTCACACCTTCGTTGGTTTCATTACTAAGCTCCGTCCTCTTTCGGTTTGGAACGCTGCATCTTTTCCTCTTTTTTTTCACCTCATCTGCAGTGAGTTTAAACCTATTTGTCTTTGTGTCACACACACCAACACACACTCAGCCTTGACTGAGGCTCTTTCATCTGGTTCTCGGCCTCGTTGCCGTGGTGACGCCGTGCTTTGCGGCAGCATCACGTGCCGAATGGAGACGAGTCATTGGTATTCAGAGGGCGATGCCCTCCAACACACGAGTGGATGGATGGATGGATGGATGGATGGAAAGATAGATAGATAGATAGATAGATAGATAGATAGATAGATAGATAGATAGATAGATAGATAGATAGATAGATAGATAGATAGATAGATAGATAGATAGACGTACTGCTAAATAATTATTGACTTTTATTTTTCATTTTGTCTATAAAATGGTATTTCTTGCTAGTTTTGGTCTCAGATTCATGTTCCTAGCCCATTTTACAGTCTAAAAAATTAGAAATATCTGACTCTTTCCCCTTAAAATATCCCTTAAATACTGATTCTAGCGTCTCACAGCTGCAGCTCCAACACACAGAGCAGGATGCAGCAAAGATCCTCTGTAGGATTCAACCCAGGAAGCCTTGTTCCACCACAGGGGGGCGTCCTGCACCACAGGAGCTCCCATGTTCACCTGGTTGGATGTTCACCTGCAAACCTGCTACTCTGGTGTCACCAAGACACACAAAATAACCACAAAAAGCCACAAATGACCGTAAAAGATCTAAAATAATCATGAATAGTGTCACATGTGACCCTGCAGCTGCATTTCCAGCTTCAGCAGCAGCTCCTACAGCTTTTATGAAGAGAAAATCTCTAATAATTTCTCTTTCAAATAATGATCTATAAATACTTTTGACTGATTTAAATCCAGTAAAACAGTGTAGTTTTACAGCTAAATGTTGCAAAATACAGATTTTTTATGTGCATTTAGTTTTATTTTAGAGTCAGCGTGTAATTTATTATTTTTCTGTAACTTTAAAATATATTTTCTGTAATTGTTTGCAATTATTGACCTTTTTCAAATGCTAATAGTCATTTTCTTTTAAATAACCACATTTTTTGTAGTTTAACAGACTCCATCATTGTAGTTTTTATCATGTGGAGCAGATTTATGAATAAAGTTGTCTTTATTCAAACTGCCTCAAACTGAGATGCTTCAATCAAAGCACGTCTCTCAGGGTCTGGATCTGATTGGATGATCGATGTGTCACTTTAAACCTCCACGGTGTGACATCAACAGGTCGTGTGACTCCCTCAGAGCGTGTGTGTGTGTGTGTGTGTGTGTGTGTGTGTGTGTGTCTACAGACTGACTCAGTAACGTGGGAGGACGAGGACATGGAGATAAAATAAGATTCCTGCAGCTTCACTGAAACCACTGATGGCGGTCTGACTGAATGTCCTTATAAGGAAATGCACGTGTCACTTCCTGCTGTGCACAGGTAGGTCAGAGGTCAGAGACAGAACAACACCCTGAAACATCAGCAGAATATGATGAGCTGTTTCAACCTTTAGTGTCTAGACTGGATATGTGTCAGCGATCGACTGTGAACAGACAAAAGAACCACCACGAGAGAAAAAATACACCACAAAATGACACAAAACTACAACAGAGAGATGCAAACTGACCACAAAAAACACAAAATGACCACAAAGAGATGCAATATCACCACAAAATGACATAAAACAACCACAAGGAGGTACAAAATGACCACAAACGGACACTAATCCACCGCAAAGAGATGCAAAATGACTAGAAAAAGACAAAATGACTACAGAAATACACAAAATGCCACAAAGCCATACAAAACAACCTCAAAGAAATGCAAAATTTGCACAAAAAACACAAATCTACTCTCAGATGTGCGTCATTTTGGACAAAAGCGTCCGCTAAATGAAACTGTAGATTTGTAGAATTGTAAAACAACCACAAAGAAATGCACACTACAATTAACACAAAGATAAGCAAACAACCACAAAGACACAAAAAATGCCACAACGACAAAAAAATTACAACTAAGACACACGAACAGCCACAAAGCAACACAAAACAACCACAAAAAAACAGAATATGGACACAAAAACTGAAAAATGACACAAAACAACCAAAAAGAGTTGCAAAATAACTATAAAATGATTGGAAAGAGACACAAAATGACCACAAAGAGACAGAATATGACCACAAAATGACAAAAAACAACCACAAAAAGACACAAAATTGCCACAAAGCAACACAAAACAACCACAAAAAGACAGAATATGGACACAAAATGACCAAAAAGTGACACAAATAAACCACAAAGAGATGCAGAATGACTACAAATTGGCACAATATGACCACAAAGAGACACAAAACAACCACAAGGAGACACAAAACGACTGCATAAAGACACAAATGACCACAAACAGACATAAACCAACCATAACGAGATGCAACACCACTACAAAATGGCACAAAATGACAACAGACACACAAAAGAACCACAATGAGATGCAAAATGACTATAAAATTGTTAGAAACAGAGACAAAATGCCAACAAAGTTACACAAAATGACTGCATAAAGACACAAATGACCACAAAGAGACAAAAATCAACCATAAAGAGACACAACACAACCACAGAAAGATAAAATAAAGCCACACAATGACAACGAAGAGACACAAATAACCGTTAAACATCTAAATGTCCAAATGAGCCAACAGAGCGACTAGCAGGTCGATGCAGTGAAACTCTTCAGTTTACCTGCAGCAGGTGAGCTCGAGGTCACCACGGAAACCAGCGTCCCGACCACCAGCAGCATCACGCCGAGGGTCCGTCTGCACGCCGAGGTTCTGGGGTCCGTCCTGGTCCTGGTGCTGGAGCCGGGGCCCGGCAGGATCTCAGGGTCCATGGTCCTCAGAGGGCCACTGGTCCGATCCCGGTACAGAGAGCCGAGGGCCCGTCAGGAGGACCTGGTCACATGATCAATAAACAATAATCACTTCTCTAATGAAACACGTGACTCTATAGCGCCCTCTAGTGGCCACACTGTTCATTACAGCAGCAGGCAACAGTTTCTGAACAGCAACTTCCAGACTTTAAAAAGCTTTTAAAGAACTCATAGAACATTGAGAATATTTTTCACAATCATGGAACGTCTGGAGAACGTTCACTAATGTAAAAAGATTAATATCACAAGTTTATCTCACTTCAAAGCTTTAGAATTCACATTAGAACCACAGAGTCTGTAGGGAGGAGGCCGGGGTGGATGGATGGGTCAAAATTTTAAAAAAGACAAATAAGTAACAAAATGACTAAAACGAGACACAAAACAACCACATAAAGTAACAAAAAGACCACATAAAGACACAAAACAACCATATAAAGACATGAAACAACCACATAAAGACACAAAACAACCACAGAGGCATAAAACAACCACAAAGAGACACAAAACAACCACAAAGAGACACAAAACAATCACATAAAGACACAAAACAACCACAAAGACACACAAAATTACCACAAAAAGATGTGAAATGAGGTGTGTAGGGAGGAGGTCGGGTGGATGGACGGGTCTGTTTCAAACTGAAAGTCAACTTTGCAGCTTTGAACCTTTTCAAAAAGACCCACAAACACAGATGAACTTTTTTTCATGACATTTCATGTCAGATAAACACATTTAGATGTCATTTATAAACACATTTATACAAGTTAAACAGAGCAGGAGTCTTAATAAACTCTGAATAAAGTCAGCGTGCAGAGTTCCTTCGTCGTGTTTTAACCTCGACCATGGAACATTCAGAGGAACAAACCACCTAAATAAAGTCAACTATTTCATCAAAAAAACAGAAAATAAAAGCAAATATTCACATTTTCCCATCATTTCTGTAACTCTGCATCATCTCAGCTCAGTTCTCTGGTCGCTTTTATGGTGATTTTCATTTAAAATAAACCTTCATGTTCGGATTTTAATCCAATAATCAATACAAATAAATAAAAACCCTAATAAAACACAATAAAAAGACTTTCAGTTGCTTTCAAACTGAACTGACCCACTAACATCCATCTGGAACTGCTGCTCATTTACTGATCCATTCATTTATTATTTTCCAATCATTGGTTTTGTCTAAAAAAAACAAACAAAAAAAAACAACAGAAAATGAGTTTTGATCATTTTTCTGATCAAAGTTTTCTCTGATTATTTCAATTTTTGACATTTCTGCTTAAATAAATGATAAAAGCTGAGCCGGATGTGAACTCCTGCAGCTGTTTACCGGTTCTGGTCTCAGGTCCGGTTCGGATTAAATCATCTTTTTACTTGCTGCTGCCGTTAACGTAACCAAACCGGAACCATCATCCTCCGGTTCTCTGCCGGGGCCCGGGTTTGGTGTGAGGCCCCGGCTCGGTTCTGATCCGGTCCCGCCGCTCATCCAGCAGGTCCCGGGCCGCTCACACCTCTCGGTTCGGTTCGGCTCGGCTCGGCCCGGTTCGGCCTCCTCTCACACTGACCCCATTACCGTGAACGTCCTCCGCTGCAGTCCGTTAATCAGCCTCCGTCCCGGTAGAGCTGCACAGCCTCCCTGCCCCGGTTACCGGTCCGGCCCCGGTCCAGCGTGCTATAAGGTCCTGGAGGATCCGGTGCAGCAGCGACTCCTCCCCGCCTCCCGGAGCCTCCCGGAGCCTCCCGGAGCCTCCCGGAGCCTCCCGGAGCCTCCCGGAGCCGCCGGCCGCAGCTGGAGCCTCGAACAGCCGCAGCAGCGAACCGCCCTGAAACCGCCGAGAGGAACCGAGGCGAGCCGAACCGAGCCGCGCTGTCCCCTTCCCAACCCGGTCCCGGTACCGGAGCAGAACCTACCTGCCATCCCGGAGATGCGGTTCGGGCGCGTCACGCCTCTCCAAGCCGCGCGGCGCGCTCCCTGCGCGGTGAGGAGGAGGAGGAGGAGAGCTGCAGATCTTCCTCTTCAGCCCGGAGTCTTCCTCACCGAGCCTCCACAGCTCAGTCTGTCGGTTACGGTCCCGGTCCGGTGGTTTAGGGCGGTACCAGTCCTCCCCGGTACCAGTCCTCCCCGCTCAGCGTCAAATGATCCAAAAATCTACAATTCTAACGAACCGAACCATGTCTCGTTTGTTTGAGCCTCACAGAGACGTTAAGAACCGGGACAGAACCGGACCGAGCTGAAGGAAGCGGGTCAGAATCCAGCTGTGGTTCCGCAGCTGCATCCGGTCAGAGAAATAAATGTAAATTTCTGATCCACTTGTTCTCTGGATATTAATAATGAGATGTTGCTGTAGAGGACCAGCAGGGGGCGCTACAGGATGAAAACAGCTGAAGCTTCAATCAGGAGCTTTCTGTCTGTTTTCATCTTCAGTTTTACATCATTTCATCCAAGTTTTCCATCTCTGCTGATTGTTGAAACTTTTCTGTAGTCATTTTTTAGATTTTCTGGACCTCTGCCGGTGAATCAGTGGATTAAAACCAACAAAATCCAACTTTATATTTTAAAGACTTTTAAACCAAACCAGGACATTAAGACACTAAACTCAACTAGTTGTAGTTCTAAACTGAACCGACTAGTTTTGCATCTTTAGATTTAAACAGCTTTTAGTTTATATTTAGTTTATTTATTTTTTATCTATGAAGCAAGAAAACAGGAAAAAAAATCGTAAAATAACAAAAAAGTTCAAGAAATTCTATTTAAAACGTTTATTTTTTCCTGTCCTGCTGTTAATTATCGCTTCAACCACTGAAGGGGGCGCGCCTCAGGGTCCGTGAACGCGCAGACTGTGATTGGCTGACAGCGTTGTGACGCAGCAGCTGTTTCCGATCAGACTGATTAGTTCCACCGAAGCTGATCAGAGATTATCGATCCTCCGGAGAAGATGCTGCTGTCTGTGGTCGGTCTGCTGTCCGTCTGTCTGCTGGCAGGTGGGACAGCAAGGACAGGTGGGACAGCAGGGACAGGTGGGACAGCAGGGACAGGTAACAGGTGTCCAGGTGAGCTCCAGGTGTTCTTCTCCTGACGCCTGTTTTGTGTTTTTGCAGCAGAATTCGGTCAGAATCCGTTAAACTCAACAGAATACAAGAACAGCACTGATGCTGGACCGGAACCGGAACCTGGACACGGACCGGAACCAGGACATGAACCTGCTGCTGGTGAGATTTTTTCCGTTTTGTTTCAGTTTTTAACTGAATAATTGAAGGTGACGTTCAGTTGTTGTTCTCTGTTTGGCCGCTGGGCGTCGCTGGCTGTTGGTTTATTAATAATAATAATAATAATTATATGATTTAATTTAATTAATTTTTTTTTACATTTTATTTTTAACTTTTAGACGTTTTAAAGACTTTTTAAAAACATTTTCAGGAATTTTACATTTATTATTATTTTTTGAAATTATGCTTTTATTGATTTCTCAGGAAATTTTTCTGGTATTTATTTATTTTCTTGCATTTCTTTAAATTTTCTTAATATTTTTGTATTTTTTTCCCTCCTATTCTGACCCATTAATCTGCATTTCAACAGCTAGAAATTCACCAAAACTTCCTGTTTTATATTTCTGTCTGTATTTTTAAGGTTTTAACAGAACCATTTGTTCATATTATCCTCAAAGCCTAATTTATAAAACATTTATTTATTATTTTATTCGTCTGGTGAATTTTATTCATCATCAGGATTTTTACAGAGATTGTTTTTGTCATTTTAACATTTTTTTTTCATTTTTGGTGAATTTTTAAGAAATGTTCTTTGGTTTTTGTTTTTTTCTTGCATTTCTTCGAATTTTTATGTATTTCTGTCTATATTTTTTAAAGGATTTTCATATTTTACTCACATCCTAATTTATAATAAACAAATAAGTAATACGTCAAACATTTTACTTATTGTTTTGTTTAGTTTGTAATATTATTAAGACATTTTATTCATTATCATGGTTTATGCTGAGATTGTTTTTGAGGTTTTAATACTAACTGTGAGACGTTTTTGAATTTTAGATTTTTTTTGTGAACTTCTTAAAATGTTTTTTGGTGTTTTTTTATTTTCTTGCATTTTTTTTCTGAATTTTCTTAATATTTTTGTTCATTTTTTTCCTCCTATTCTGATCCATTAATCTGCATTTGAGCAGCTATAAATTCACCAAAACTTCCTGTTTTATATTTCTGTCTTTATTTTTTAGAGTTTGTTCATATTTTACTCACAACCTAATTTATAAAACATTTGATCTAGATTATATTTATTATTTTATTCAGTTGTTAATATTTTTGACACATTTTATTCAATATCAGGACTTTTACTGAGATAGTCATTGCCATTTTAATAATAACCATTTTTGAGTTTTAAAAATATATTCTTTGATATTTTATATTTTTAATGGCATTTCTTAGAATTTTCTTAATATTTTGGTTCATTTTTTCATCCTATTCTGATCCATAAATCTGCATTTCTTAAGCTATAAATTCACCAAAACTTCCTGTTTTATATTTCTGTCTTTATTTTTAAGGATTTGTTTATATTTTACTCACATCCAAATTTTTAAAGCATTTTATTCATTATTTTGTTCATTTTTTAAATATATTTAAGACATTTTATTAATTATGAGGATTTTTACTGAGATTATTTTTGCCATTTTAACAATAACTTTCAGGCATTTTAGATGTTTTTTTATTTTATAAATTTTTTAAAATATTTTTTGTGTTTTGTTATGTTTTATAAGATTTGTTATTTATTAATTTTTTACTCTTGCATTGTTAAAAAATTATTAATATTTCTGGAATTAATATGAGAATAATATGAGATTATAAATTAAATAGAACAAAAAATAATAGCTTTTATTACATGGAAGTGTCAGATGAGGGTTTTGGAGGATTTGATTTTAAATGCTGCAGCTTTGATCATGTAAAAGTTCCGATAAATGATTATCTGACAGATTATTGATCAGTAAAGTGATTGATTTCCTGTTTTATTTCTGCAGATGGAAACTTGAATGAGACCCAGAATCAGCAGAATGAAACCAGTCATGAAGCTCTGCAGGAACGTTCCACGTTCTCCGGACTCTTTGGTTTCAGCGGTAAAGTTAAATTTATTTATCAATAAAATGAATAATATTTACAGGTCAGATCAATACAGCTGATCAGCTCCGCAAACTAAATCATCACTTTGTACAAAATTTCAAGAACAAATGGAATAAAGTTGTGAAGTTGTGATTTTTGCGATTTCATAATTTTTTAAATGTAAAAGTTTTTAATTATATCTAATATATGGGCACAAAACGAATAAGTAAAATAGTAAATAAATAAAATAATATAAATCAATGTAATCTACAACTAGAAATAATACACAGCATATAAAATATATATAAATTCCATTAAAATGGAAAAAAACACTAAAATAACACAAATAATATCAAATTGACTGTGGTAATGTTAAAAAATGTTTAAAAAGCCACTTTATGATAAAATAATTTAATTTAGATTTTATTTGCAGTTTTTTAATGTAAAATGTGAGTTTACATTTTGAATTATTTAAAATTTCTCTGAAAATAAATAAAATACATAAAATATTTTAAAATTTCTGCATCTTCACTAAAAAAAATCTTAAAATAATGAATTACTTCAACCAATTAATTAATCATCAAAATAGTTTAATTCTCTGATTCCGGCTTCTTAAAGATCTGATTAAACCTATTAACCAGGTTGAGTTTATTTAAAAATGAAACCTTAATTCTGCTGTCAGTCTGAACCTTTCAACCTGCTGCAGTTGGTACAGACCTTGGTAAAGTTAAGGGTTGATAGCTTGTTAACCGGGACTAGTCTAACCCTTAGACCTGGCCGGGGTTCGGTCCTTCGTCCCGGAGCAGCAGGTGGAGACCCGGATCATTGGGGGTCAGGAGGCCTGGTCTCACTCGTGGCCTTGGCAGGTTTCTCTTCGGTTCGCCTCCATGCCGGCCTGTGGAGGAGCCGTGATCGGACCGACCTGGGTCATCTCTGCTGCACATTGCTTCAAAAGGTAACCAGAACCTGGAGGTAAACCTGGACTAAAGTTAGTCTGAGTTAGACAAGGACTAAGGCCAGTCTCGTTAGACCAGGAATGAAGCTAGTCTAGTTAGACCTGGATTAAAGTTAGTCTGAGTTAGACCAGGATTAAAGTTAGTCGGGATTAGACCAGGACTTAAGTCAGTCTCGTTAGACCAGGAATGAAGTTAGTCTAGTTAGACCCGGATTAAAGTTAGTCTGAGTTAGACCAGGATTAGATTTAATCTGAGTGAGTCGAGACTTAGATTTATTCTGAGTTAAACCAGGATTAGATTTATTTTGAATTAGACCGGTGTAACTGTCACCTTTTCATTTCCCTGTATTTTCTGGGTATTTTGATGTTATTATGGTTTAACACCACTAGAGGGCGCTGTGGCGCTAGAGTAAGCCTTTGTATGCTGAGTAAGAGGTTAATGGCACCAGAAGAAGTGATCTGTGAGCGAAGAAGCATGAAAAAAGCTAAGACAAAAGGTTAAAAATTTCAGAAGGTTTAAGATAAATAAGAAAGAAGAAAACCCAGACTAATTCCTCTCTCGGTACTCAGCCAACGAGGTGTTTTGTCTTTTATTTTGTAGTAGTTTTATTTTGCCAATTGTCTTTATTTTCTTTAAGCTAGTTGTTGTCTTGTCTGTGTTTTTTAGTTTTCACTGTGCTATTTATGAATCTGTGGATTCAATAAATTCATCAGTTTGAGAAAGCCACTGTCGGTACCTGGAGGAATTATAACCAGGATTAGATTTATTCTGAGTTAATCCAGGATTAGATTTATTCTGAGTTAAACCGGGATTAGATTTATCCTGAGTTAAACCAGGAGTAGATTTATTCTGCGTTAAACCAGGAGTAGATTTATTCTGAGTTAAACTAGGAGTAGATTTATTCTGCGTTAAACCAGGAGTAGATTTATTCTGAGTTAAACTAGGAGTAGATTTATTCTGCGTTAAACCAGGAGTAGATTTATTCTGAGTTAAACTAGGAGTAGATTTATTTTGAGTTAAACCAGGAGTAGATTTATTCTGAGTTAAACTAGGAGTAGATTTATTCTGACACACATTGGGAAACGGTTTCACAAACTATTTTTTCTTATAATTGATAAAATGTTTTCAGGTTCAACAAAGCTTCTTTCTGGACGGTTCTGGCTGGAAAACACGACCTGGATAATCCTCATGAAGCTCATCAGCAGGTCAGAGATCTTCAGCCATCCAACCTTCTACCTCCAGGAGAAAACAGCTGCTTCATGTTCTAGTTTCTGCAGAAGTCTTCCGAGTTTGTGAAGCTGCTGTTTGGTTTCCTGTCTTCTTCGGTCCAGCTGGTCGGCGTCTCTGCCATCTTCAGCCACCACGGCTACAACCCTCGGACCAAAGACCTGGACGTTGCTCTGCTGAAGCTGCAGCAGCCGCTGGAGTTCGGCCTCTTCGTCCGACCCATCGACGTGTGGATGTCGGCGCTGCCTCTGCTGGGTCGCTGCACCGTCACCGGCTGGGGCTCCACCAGAGAGAGTGAGGACACGTCGGTTTGTAGGGACCCTCGGGTACTTCAGGTTCTTCAGGTCTGAGCTGCTCTGTTTTCAGATGGACCTCGAGTGAACCGGCTGCAGGAAGTTAATGTCACCATCCTCCCATCAGAGGAATGCGAACGCTACTACAGCGGCCGCATCCATAACTCCATGTTCTGTGCAGGAAAAGACGAAGGAGGTGTGGACGCCTGCCAGGTAGAACATCTGAGCAACGAAAAGATAGGCAGGAACTGAAGACAAAACGAGACACAACACAAGAAAAACTAGACTAACAAACAAAATCAGATACAAAATGGCCAGAAATGCCCCCCCCCCCCCCCCCCCCCCCACACACACACACACACACACACACAATTGATCTGGGTTCCTTGGCACAGTACGCCAAACCTATAGTTACTAATCTAGGGGTAAAAGTGGACACAGATCTTAAGTTCGACAGCCAGATTAAAGCTGTGGTGAAAAAAAGCTTCTTCCAGCTAAGGCAGCTGGAGAAATAAAACCTTTTCTGCAGAGACAGCACTTTGAAACAGTGATCCACGCCTTTGTGACCACTCGGCTGGATTACTGTAATGCTCTTTATTTGGGGGTTAGTGGGTCCTCCATCGCTCGTCTCCAATTAGTTCAGAACGCCACTGCACTTCTTTTAACTGGCACGAGAAAGTTTGAGGACATTTCACCAATTTTAGCTTCACTCCACTGGCTGCCTGTCCATTTTAGAATTCATTTTAATATTCTTTTATTTGTTTTTAAATCATTAAATGGTCTCGCCCTATCATACCTCTCTGAGCTTCTCCACCCATATAGACTAAGCCCATCTCTCAGGTCAGCTGACCAGCTGCTCCTCAGGGTCCCAGAACAAGACTGAAGCTCAGAGGGGATCCAGTGTTTTCTGTTGCAGCTCCAAAATGTGGAATGAGCTGCTGCTGCACATCAGACAGGCCTCCTCACTGTCGAATTTTAAAACTTTTCTTAAAACCCACCTCTTCTTGTTGGCATTTCACACCATGTAGGTTTGTTGTCTTCATGTGCACATATATTTTATCTGGGATGGGCAGTCCTGTCTGTTTATTGTTTATGTTTTTATTGTGTATTTTGCTTTTACTTCTATTATTTATATCTAGTTCTATTGTTTTTATCTTAGTTTAATTATTTTTATCTTATGTTTTTAAGCTTCTGTACAGCACCTTGGTTGACTCTGGTTGTTTTTAAAGTGCTTTATAAATAAATTTGATTTGATTTGATTTTGATTTTTGAAGTCGGAACTCCATCAGAAGAGTCTGACTTACGCTTGAGAGCCATAATGAAGGGCAAAAAGTTAGTGAATGTAGCACAATCCAAGGTGAAGTACAACCGGAGAATGAAACAAAGCCGTCTGATAGTGTTGCATGACGACGTATTCATCCGCTCTGTTTGTCAGCTAGTTCCACCTAACGACAAAACAGTGTAGGTGAAGGACTGAACTGTCACAAGGAAAAACTAAATTAGACCAAAAAAAATCCTAAATACAAGTAAAACTGTCCCAAACAGAAATGAAAAGACCAAAACGTGACACAAAACCCCAAAAACGAAACAAGAAAAATGAGACACAAAAGGACTTGTCTTGTTGAGTTTGGCAATGAAGTCACAATGGAAACATCTACAGGATGTGAAGATAAAAGGAGCACCAGAGACACCTGGATGTTATCTGTTTTTCTGTCCTTTGTCTTTAATGTCCATCTTGTCTGAATGTTTTGCGTCTTTTCTTCATCTTGTCTGTTTGTTCTTCTTCTTGTCGTCTTGACTTCCTGTTTTGTTTCGTCTGTACATCATCCCGACCAGATGCTTCATCATTTTGTCTTTATTTTTTACCGTTTTACCGTCATCTCCAGATCTTACGTCTCTTTGTGGTCTTCTCTTGTCCTTATCTTCTTTCTCGTCTCTCCACTTGTGTCTTTAATGTTGTGTCTTGTATCTTTATTGTTCTTCCGTCCTGTTTGACCTGTTGTTTTGTTGGTCTTTGCTGTCTTTTCTTTACCTTCTTTCTCATCTCTTCAGTCCTGTATCTTTGTTGTTCTTCCATCTTGTCCTCATTGACCCGTTGTCTTCTCAGGGTGACTCTGGAGGTCCTCTGTCCTGCTTCAACGGCAGCAGGTACGAGTTGGCTGGTTTGGTGAGTTGGGGGGTCGGATGTGGTCGAGCTCATAGACCAGGAGTTTACACTAAAGTCCAGCTGCACGCCGACTGGATCCGTGACGTGATGAGTGAGTCTCACACCTGAAGGTTTCCACACCTGGAAAAGTTTGAAGATCTCATGTTGTCTCCTCCACAGAAGGTCAGGATAAATTTTATGAAGACGAGATCATGGCTGAAGGTCGGTTTTATCCTCTAGTACTGCTTTTATAACTTACGAATGATCCTGTAGTCTCAGGTGTTTCTGTTATTCCGTCCAACCAGAGGACAGATGTGGGAAGCGGCAGAGCTCCAGATGTGACCCAGGCCTGGCCGGACTCTCCGTGTCCCACGACGGAGTGCTGTGTGTGGGCAACGTGTCCGAGTCCTGCCCCTTCACCTGGCCCTGGATGGTCAGTCTGCAGTCTGAAGGACGCCACGTCTGCAGCGGAGCTCTGATCCACCGACGCTGGGTTCTAGCGGCCAAACACTGTGGTATCAGGTAACTAGTACTACTATTGCTAGTACTACCTGTACTAGTACTGCAGCGTCGGGCAACTAATAATACCAATAGTACCAGTACTTATACTAATATCACCAGTGATGATGCTAGTACTAGTATTAATACTAGTATTACTGCAGCAGAGCTCTGATCCACTGACGCTGGGTTCTAACGGCCAAACACTGTGGTATCGGGTAACTAGTACTACTAGCACTACTAATACTACCATTAGTAGTATTGTAGCATCAGGTAACTAATCCCACTAATACTACCAGTACTAGAACTGCTTCTCAGCATGGTTAAATTAAAGCTAAATGCACAAATAAAACAGGAACGTGTAATGTGAGGAGATAAAATGAGAGTTTTCATCCACTTTGTCAGAATGTGTTCAAGGACCGTTGGAAATCTGATGATTATTTCTGTTTATACAGTTTTTTTTAGCTGATATTTGATGTCATTTTGTTGTTTTATTTAAATGATCAGACGTCTGTTTGGGTTCTGATGGTTCCTGATGTCTTTGGTTAAACAGATTTTGTTTCTTTGGTTGATTCTTCCTCAATAATCAGGAAATTATCGTTTTCTTCTAATGTTTGGAGGTTCAACTAGTTGTCCAGATGTTGAGCTGCTCTCCATGATGCTTCTACTTATGGTTCTGCTTCAGAGCTAAGGAGGACGTGGTGGTTCTGGGGGTCCATGATCTCCGGTTCTTGTCCACTCAGACCATCCTGGTGGATGACGTCTTTGAGCCGCTGCAGGACTCCAGCTTTCCTCCTAAAGCCGACCTGTTGCTGCTGCGCCTTGGTCAGGACGCCAGGTTTGGTAAGAACATCTGGAAAACAGAACACTGTGGAGCCCAACGTGTTCCTGCTTCTTCCTAATGCTGGTTCTGCTGGTTCTGGTTCTGTCTCAGGTTCTAACATCAGTCCAGTCTGTGTTCCTGAGGAGGACGAGGACCTCGATGACAGCTGGTCCTGTATCACAGCTGGATGGGGAGCAACTAAAGCTACAGGTAGCTAGCTTCAAACGATGATTTGATTCTTTAAAATGAGGATTTGATTGGTTAACTGATAATTCAACTGGTTTAAATAATGATATGCTTATCTTAAATGTTGAATTGACTGGTTTAAATAATGATTTCATTGGTTCAAGTAATGATTTGAGTGGTTTAAATGTTAATTTGGTTTATTTAAATGTTGATTTCACTGGTATAAACATTGGTTTCATTGGTTTAAAAGATGATTTGTTTAACTTGAACATTCATTTAATTGGATTAAATGTTGATTTGATTGATTTAGGTAATCATTTGATTGGTTTGGGTTTTCCCAGGGTTAAGCAACAGAAGCTAATTAAATGGCTAACTTCTATACGTTCCAGAACAAACACTGTCTCCACTTTCAGTTGAATCCATCTCCAGACTTTAAATATTTGTGATAAACTGAATGTTCTAGTTTTCCTTTTTATTTTTTAGAACATTCTCCTACTTCTTAATCTAAATATGACACATTTCTATAGATGAAACTACCAGCAGGATAGAAATAATTAAACATCTGCAGCAGTAAAATTAAAAGCATCACATATAACAGTGAACTGATGGGGAACATTTACCTTCACAATGACAACTTTTATGTTTCATCATTTGAGTTAATTTTGCAGAGCGACTCTGACATATTGAGGTTTCAAACGTAGAGCTTGTTTAGTTTAATTACATATGTTTAACTGCACCTTCCTGCAGCTGTTAACCAGCTTTTATTTCCTCTGTAGTTGGTATCGATCCGAAACGTTTGCATCACGCTGGACTGACTCTGGTCAATGAGACGAACTGCAGGAAGCAGTGGGGAGGATTCATCTGTGATGCGCACATCTGCTCACATCCTGCAGCTTCCACTTCCTGTTTGGTAAAAACAGTTAACAGTGAAAGCAGAATGACTCGATGACTGACTTTTAGCTCAGATTTGGTCACCTCCAGCAGATTTTAGAATCGGGGTGAATTTCTGTCAGATCGGTCATCCAAAGATATTCAGTTGGAGGTTTTTGTGGTTCAACAAAGTGCAGACGGAGGTGATCGAAGCACTTTAAGGTCAGTTTTTTTCTTTTGCAGCAACTACATTTAGTCAAAAATATGCCAGTTTTAGTGGTATCAACTAAAAAATTCACATGAAATAAGCCTAATTAATGTTGAGAATAGAGGGGCAAAGAACAATTGATTTGTTGTCAACTATTTTGAAATTCACTCATCAGTTAAGTCTAAATTCTGTAATTTAGATTTGCAGCTTGTAAAATCAACGTTATATCTGGTATCATTCCTCCTCTGTGACCTTAAACGGAAGCTCTTTGGACATTTGTCATCTTTGGGACCCACTACTGAACATTTTTACCATTTTCTGACATTTTAGAGGCAAAACAAGAACAATCCTGTAGCATCTGCAAAGATTTGAAAGTCGTGTTTGTTGTTTGCTGCAGGGCGACTCTGGAGCTCCTTTATTCTGTCGGAAACATGGCTCCTACTTCCTGTTTGGCGTCATTTCATGGGGCAGCTGGCGATGCGACGCAGAGAAACCGGCCATCTTCACCAGAGTGTCCGACTATCATTCCTGGATCAATGAGGTGACCGACGACATCTGACTGGAAATAAACTTGCCTGACTTAGAACTAAACTGTGGTTCATGGTTAATTCTATCCTTTAATCTTGGCTTACAATCCTAAATGGTTTACATTTTTTGAAAAATGTAACTTTGCAGACTTGACATAGTTTGGTTTAGGGAATTTACCTGGAACCTTTAACTTTTTTAGAATCTAATGATTAAACTCCATGTTCCACAAAATGATGATTCCTGCTGCATGTAGTTCAACATTTAACATTGTTCCTCAGGTTTCACTGCTGAGTCTTGGTGCTGTTTTTATTTTCATCAAATGCAGAGAAAAAGCAACACATGATGGAAAACAAAACACATGTAACAGAAAATGTAACAGTTTAGAATGTTTAGTATGTCGTCCGAAACCTCACCAAAACGTAATAATTTAGTATGTCGTCAAAAATGTTACAAAAATATAATGGTTACTTATGTCATCCAAAAAATGTCATAATATAGCGTGTCACTCTAAAAACATCACAGTATAGCGTGTGGCTCTAAAAATGTCATAATGTAGCGTGTGGCTCTAAAAACGTCATAGTTTAGCCTTTAGTCCACAAAGCGTTGTTTTGTCCCGGCTGTCTGAAGTAGGTGAGGAGCAACACAAAAACAGTCCAAACGCTGGTTTCCAGAGGGTTTGACGTTTATTTATTTGAAAGAGGAAGTTTACAACAACACAACATGTGAGTGGGTTAAAAGCAAATGGGTGTTAGTAAAATAAAAATAAATAAACAGAACTAAAAGTGAACTTCCTGTTGACATTGATGGGCGTTCCAACCAGGAACAAATTAAAAGATAATCAATAGGAAAAAAAACTCTTCCTGTTCACCTCTTAAAACCCAAAAACACACCTCAGTAGCAGCCTAAACTAAAACTACCAATGGGTTCCCTGTTTTCCTTTGTGAACAATTCAAAGGTCCCTCTCTATCTCCCCACACATCCACCAACCACTGGAACACATCTCCAAAGTTCTGCTGGGCCAGCTCAGCTTCCCCTCAGAAGAAGTGCCGCCACCTGCCAGATGAAGGAGCCTTTTGAGAGGCAACTGTCATCGTGATTGGACTGTATACTATGGCGTTTTTTTTGTGCCAAAATTCATGATGATTTTTTTTCAAAGAAAACATTACCATAGTTTTTTTCACGGTGTCCGTTACTTTATTTCATCATATGGCATGTTTTTACAACATGTTGAAAAATCGCATTTTTTTTTCGACATAGTATACTATGGCGTTTTTTGCGCCAAAATTCATGATGATCTTTTTTCCAAAGAAAACCTTTCTGGAGTGTTTTTCATGGCCTCCTTTACATTAAATCATCATGTGGCACGGTTTTACAACATGTTGAAAAATCAATTTTTTTTTTCGACATAGTATACTATGGCGTTTTTTTGCGCCACAATTCATGCTGATTTTTTTTTTCAAAGAAAACCTTACCATACTGTTTTTCACGGCGTCCGTTACTTTATTGCATCATATGGCACGTTTTTACAACATGTTGAAAAATCGCATTTTTTTT